>NC_138158.1:11299220-11361720 GCF_964199315.1 Orbicella franksi
TACCTTTCAAAACAATTGTATAAATTCAACTGGAAAACTGAGAAATTTAATTCCTCCGTAGGAAAAAAGATGGCGACTGACACATTTACCCATAATTCTTAGCGCACGAAAACTTAAACGACACTCATAAAAACGGACAGAAAATTTCTAACATCTGCTAACCCAGCATAGACTATGTCGTTAGCACAGGAACAAATATTGCAAAAATATGGCTTTCCCTGTACTTTATGGGCTGTGTAAGGCTCGCATGGTATGTTGCTAAAATATACAACCGCCATCTTTTTTCCTACGGAGGATTCATAACATCGTAACAATCTTTCAGTTGAAATTAGTATTCTTATCTTGCGTTCTATATTAAAAAAAACCCACAGCCAGCGTGAATCTGACTAAGCGAAACCTACTGGAATGTGCTTGTCGATCATAAATGTCACTGGCTGCCTAATCTAACACCCTTCAAATCAGTTGACAACAACATGTAATTCTTAAGAGCAGCTTCGCCTAAATATCAACTAGACTTGGAAATAGCGAAAAAATCGAATTTCTTCAAACTCGCCCAGAATGAAGCCCTACGGGCACTAGTTACAAAAATATCGTTTTAAGTTCGATAAATCAAAAATTATTTTTTTCCGCAATTTTTTCGTTTCGATGCCCCAAATCGGCCAAAATCCATCGAAAATGAGCGGCATATTCAGAGGCTCGTAAACTCAAAAGCAAAAATCTTCATTACAAACTGATTGCACGTCGTATTTGTACTTCCTTTCTTGTCTATTTAGAGCTAAATAGATCGTGATTTGATTACGACTTAAATATTTGACGAATTTTTTAAGTTAACGACCCAAGACAGCTTTACAAGAGGCCTACATTTAGCCTATTTTCAAATGCTAAAAAGGCGTTCTGGTACACGGCTTTTCCCGAAATGACTAGTTTGGTTTGAAAGAGCATTGTTTCTTCTTCAAATTACTGAAATAAAATTTTTGGGTAAATAAAATCGTGAGCGCTGAGATAGCGAACTAAATGCAGCACTTCGTCCTGAAAACGTGACCTTTGACCCAAGCGTAACGAAACCAATTACTGCAAGAAAACCCGGAAGAAAAGCAAACGTTCCGTTATTTTGAAACAATTTCTAGTGATATCTCTCCGAAACCATGATTGCAAGAAACTATTTCCAGATATGAAATCTTGCAGGGTCAAAGACGGAGCTAAAGGGCGCATTTTGACACAATAACTTTGTTTGCTGAGAATTGAATTGCAGTCAATTCCAGTGAAATTTGCAAACTTGACGTATGTTAGCCGATACTTACCTGAATATTTATATTAATAGAAGAGTCGTCTTCTTGGATTAACCTTCAAAAGAAGCTGGACCCAGATTTGGACACCTCAAAAAGAAGAAATTTTTAATATTCCGTGACCTACCCGATGCTATAGATTCCATGCACATGCCAACCGCATGTTTGTCGTAAAACCAACTGAACTCCACTGACAGTTTCCATGGGCAACCCCAAAATAAACAATCCCCAAAAATGTAAAGTGAAATTGGCTGTCTTCATGAACAGTTAGAAGCTAGAGTCAAGTTCTATTACCTTTAAAAAGTGCTTGATTTTATTTGTTTGCGTCGACTTTGTTTACTACTCTCACGTTCTAATGCCGCGAATCATACAATCGGTCACACCAAAACAGTGGAGACCGTGCAGACTGCAGACACTTGTTTGGGCTTTTCATTGTGACTCCTTCTTTTGGGTCTAGTTACAAAATAGTGTTAAATATATCTGAAAGTTTGTCATTTATCCACAGGCTGCACAAGCGCAGTATTTGACTTTTGATTCAATAGACAAACGCGTACAAGACTTTGTAAGGGAAACTTACTCAGTCTGCACGGTCCGCAGTGTTTTGGCGTGACCGATACTACGCAGTATTCGAACGTGACAGTAACGACTGAGTGAACAAAGTAGAATCAAGCATTTTTAAAAGGTAATGGAACTTGACTCTAGCATCTAACTGTTCATGAAGACAGCCAATTTCACTTTACATTTTTGGGGATTGTTTATTTTGGGGTTGCCCATGGAAACTGTCAGTGGAGTTAAGTGAGTTTTACGACAAACCTGCGGTCGGCATGTGCATGGAATTTAAGCTAATTTATAGCAGCGGGCAGCTCACGGAACATTAAACATTTCTTCTTTTAGAGGTTTCCAAATCTGGATGCAGCTTCTTTTGAAGGTTAATCCAAGAAGACGACTCTTCTATTAATATAAATATTCAGGTAAGTATCGGCTAACATACGTCAAGTTTGCAAATTTCACTGGAATTGACTGCAATTCAATTCTCAGCAAACAAAGTTATTGTGTCAAAATGCGCCCTTTAGCTCCGTCTTTGACCCTGCAAGATTTCATATCTGGAAATAGTTTCTTGCAATCATGGTTTCGGAGAGATATCACTAGAAATTGTTTCAAAATAACGGAACGTTTGCTTTTCTTCCGGGTTTTCTTGCAGTAATTGGTTTCGTTACGCTTGGGTCAAAGGTCACGTTTTCAGGACGAAGTGCTGCATTTAGTTCGCTATCTCAGCGCTCACGATTTTATTTACCCAAAAATTTTATTTCAGTAATTTGAAGAAGAAACAATGCTCTTTCAAACCAAACTAGTCATTTCGGGAAAAGCCGTGTACCAGAACGCCTTTTTAGCATTTGAAAATAGGCTAAATGTAGGCCTCTTGTAAAGCTGTCTTGGGTCGTTAACTTAAAAAATTCGTCAAATATTTAAGTCGTAATCAAATCACGATCTATTTAGCTCTAAATAGACAAGAAAGGAAGTACAAATACGACGTGCAATCAGTTTGTAATGAAGATTTTTGCTTTTGAGTTTACGAGCCTCTGAATATGCCGCTCATTTTCGATGGATTTTGGCCGATTTGGGGCATCGAAACGAAAAAATTGCGGAAAAAAATAATTTTTGATTTATCGAACTTAAAACGATATTTTTGTAACTAGTGCCCGTAGGGCTTCATTCTGGGCGAGTTTGAAGAAATTCGATTTTTTCGCTATTTCCAAGTCTAGTTGATATTTAGGCGAAGCTGCTCTTAATACCTTTCACTTCCCCAGTCCCCTCCTCAGGCGCGGATGATTGTGGCGTGGCAGCCCCAGAAGTCTCTGAGGGTTGGTCTTTACTCTTTCCAGTCTCATCTTGGATGCTCACCTTCTTGGGAGAGACGTCTTCATTCTTAAAGAACAACATTAAAGGAGCTACGTCACGATTTGCGCATCTTGAAAAGTGAAGCTTAAAGTTCGTTGTTTGTAATCCGTGTTAATCTTCTCCATCCTTAACCATCCTTGTTCCCTTATGGTTTATTATTATCTCTTTGGTGTTTTTCTATCTTAGTAAACTACTATTTTCAGGGTTCCTTCAATTTAAAGTTAATTTCCTACGTGACCGGGCTACTTTGAATAATGTCAATAATGCATTACAGCTAGAAAGCCACACAACATTGTTGAGGTAACAGTGCTTTTGTTTGTTTGTTTGTTTTTCTGTCAGTCTTTCGGTCAGTTTGTTTGTTTATTTATTTGTTTGTTTGTTTGTTTGTTTCCGCGATTCTTTAACGGGGGACTGGCATTACAGCTGATTAGAAAGTCTAAATAAAAGAGCAGTAAAGAAAAACAGGAACAAATGTCCTACTTGTATGGTTTGTTCTTCTGGAGGTTCTTCAATACACTCGTTGTTTTTAAAAGCCTCTACAGCATCAGCAACAAGATCATCAACAGACAGTCGCACCATTCGATGACCTGAATATAATAAGACGAGCGCAATAAGATAACATTTAAATTAATGCCAAAACACAAGAAAACAGCAACAAAAGATATTTATTTATATATATGTTTTTACCAAAAAATGGTTACTGTAACGTAGATATGAACTATAATTAACAGATAAGCTGGTAACTGAGCACTTAAAATATTAAACGTTCATGACAGGTGGCCACTTTTTCCCATAGTTAGGAATTGTTATTTATGTAAAAGATATCCAGTCAGGTACCCCACACAGGTTACGTTACCATTCACTGGCAACAATGCATATTAAAACACATTAGTTCGTATTGTTAGCCAGTAGAAAGCCTTTCTCTCATTCTGACTTCTCGAACTCATTAATAATTCATCAATATCTGATCTTAATTAGCATAGATGTTTACGACTTTATTTCTCCGTTTTCTCCTTAGTTTTAGTTTCGATTGAGAAGATATATCAAACACTCAAGACAGTGTTTGACCACATTTCCAACCACCTCGAAGTTCGTCAAAAATACTCCGCTACGCGTCGTTTTTTCAACTCTCTTCTCGGTGTTTGGGAATGTGGTCAAACACGGTCTTTCGTATTTGATATATTACGTGAAGCGTGATTAATAATAGTAATAGGACTGAGTGGAGTCCAATTCGGTCTGTAAACATACGAGTGATTAACAAAATCGGACGACCGCGAAGCGGGAGTCCGATTTCTTAATCACGAGTATGATTACAGACTGAATTGGACGACACGATGTCCTGTTACCAATTAATCAAAACTATGACAAAATTCGAGAAACGAACTAACCATCGATTGATCGCTGAACGATTAAACGTCGTTATGAATGTTGAAAAACACAGTAGTTTACTCAACAAAGTGCACTGCAACAGCGCGCGCAAAATGACGCGTACTGTCCAATTACAAGCATGACGCGTACACTGTCCAATTAATGCTCAAATCGGGCTGCTGATAGCCAATCACGTTCGAGAATTTTGTTATAGTTTTGACTAATCTGAGAACTGATCAGAAGGTAAGACACATGCCGTGCCTAGTCGGTAGAGCGGCTAGCTAATCGGACATTCAACTTGAATTAACAGTAAACAGTGGCGCTAAGTCTAATATACAACACTCAGTGCTAGTTTTCACAGAGTGGAACACGTGAGGAATACTTCTCCAAAAAAGTATTTTAAATCGAACAAGTTACAAACTAGGCTCGACCCAGGCGCCCGATTAGTAAACGACGTACATGTACGCTTTCCATTCAAAGATTTCTTTGATATCAAAGTCATCCTAATAAAAGTTTGTAAAACTCTCCTTAAAAAAACTCTTATTATACTAATGACTCGAAGCTAAACGAGTCAAATGTCCAAACAAATGACGAGGGTACTCACCATCAAGAATTTTATTAATGGCTGAAGTTTTACCACTGAAGAACTTCCCAAGAAAACACACCTTGATTGGAAACGGTGGAAACTCCGGTGGAGGAGGGGGAGGCTATAAACAAAAAAAAAACAGCTTCAACCTGAAATTTGTGACTGATTTTGTTGATTTACCGTGGCAAGAAAAACACAACAACTGCAGAACTCTACTTCTAATTTCCATACTGTTTTCCCCTCTTTTCACGTATTTCTCAGTACCTGACTTTTTTATTTCACTACCCAAACCTGGCGCAGTTGACGTTCGCGGTATTTGTTACTCGTTAAAAACACCATTTCATAGAAACAAAGACAATGACTCCACTCATCGTCTCATCACATCAGCTGTGTTACCCTGTAAAATATTGGGTTTGTTCGAAAAATCTTTCTTTCTTGTACAAGTCTTTGCAGATCAAGCACCATGTACTGTGCAGCATCGCATACATATTTAGAGCTGTAGTTATTTCCATATTTACGACAACAACAATTCTTTATAAAGTTCATTCAGATAATAAGACAAAATAATTTCTTTCTATATTAAAATAAAAGTTCGAGTTAAAGAGCTAAATTAAATCGTTGGTTTTCTTGTCAGTTCCCCGTACAATTTAAGTGCCACACTGGCAGCAGGTGAAAATAAAAGAAAAAGAAGGAGAAATTAATTACAACATGTAGTATGTAACCATGTTCAACGTTACAGCTACCAAATGTTATAGGCTCAATAAGCCTGTGCACAGAAGCGTTGCCAACGGCTTACCGTCACTGAGGGCGCAAAACGTGTTCACGGGCGAGCACAGAAGAGTTCTAAAGCTTACAGAGCAAAATGATTAAAATACCTCTGGTGGCGAAACGATGTTAAACAGTCTGTGAATGATATGACCCAAGACCGCATTATCCTTGGCGGGTCCTTGGATTTCTGTTCCTTCATCAGGAGTCCACTCCCCTATTAAGTTCTGCAGAGAAACAAAAACAAAAAACTAAGTAAATTACATTTGGCAGATGCAGATGTACACACCGACAACATAACTAAGCCTAAGTTTCCTTTTCATTGTTTCGCAACGCAAATAAACGGAAGATGTTGTTTTGGTCCTTCACAAAGAAATCTTGCTGTCAAGGGTCCCAGAAAGAAGACGCGCAACTGTTCACAACATTTACTGCTGTTGTCTCTACGAAAGTACAAAACAGGCTGACGTCACAAAGAGTGTCTGTAAAGCGCGCGCGAGATTTTGCATGCACGCGCGGACCGCAAAGGAATGCTTGTTCTCCGAATGCAAAGATAACTGACGCAACAACTTAGGTGATTACCAAAGTGTAGCGAGTTCTTAAAAGTTAAAGAAAATAGTCATGCTTCTGCTCACTTTGTACTCCAAGAAATCTCCCTCATCCATCAAATCTTCTTTCTCTTTCTCAATTTCTCTTTGTTGGGAGAATTCAGTGTTAGACACTTCAGTCGGCTGAAAAGATGAAATTCAAACATGAATTAACACTTTTCATTTTCGCATGAGCTTTAATTGGATCAATTTTGTTTAATTGTAAGAAAAGAACGCTAAAATGAATTAATCACAAAAGACCGGTAACTCAATTGAAAAAGTCTATCAACGAAACTAAAGCACGTTGATGTACACTAAAAGCGATACAACCTCGTCTTCGTACATTGGTAATCCTTCAAGAAACAGCGCTTCCCATTCCCTGAACATCTTGGGTGGAATGAGTCTGCAAACAAGCCGTGAGATTTCACTTTACAGTGTGCTGGTGTAAATAACATTAAAGCGCACTAGAAGTACTGAAGTACTAGAAGTAAGGTAAAGTAGATGTGCTATAAAGTAGAAGTGCTGTATACTGAGAATTTGCTAAAATCCAAAACGACAGCTGCTTGTAACAAAATTAACTCAGAGTTTGTTCTGTATTCTTCCAATTCTGAAGCTCGATTCAACAATACTGCTGTTCACATACTTTTCAGTAAGTTCTCTGTACTCTCCTATTTTGCAGGAAAAGTCCACAATCTGCGACAAAACCTATAAGCAAAAAATACTGATAAGAACATTCAGTCAGAACTGATCATGTTAAGTCAAGGTGGAGCCATTCCTAAATCATACACAAAAAAAGAAAACTAGAGACATGAATTTGAAAACAAGATCATCGAGTAAAGCGACATTTAGCGAAATTTGACTCAAGCAATTCAGTCAACAATTGCTGTGATAACATCACTTGTAGTTAAAAGGCTTGAGTACATGTATTATCTTCCATGTAAAATTAATTATAATTCGATTATTTTAGTCCTTTTCAAATAAATACAAATACAATACAATGAAATCGCGATTTTTCGAGCCTCCACGGCTGACGAAAATCAGTACGAAAAATTGGGAGGTGCGAGAAATCGAGGGTAAAATTTCACTCACTGTATGTCAAGGAAGCAAAAAAAAATTGCTTCCGGTAATCGAGAGGTTTAAAAGACCGGGAATTCCTCTTTATTTCAGCAACTACCCTTTTTATCGGATAAGGAGCTTGATGAAAGGAACTTGCCTCCCAACAGATATTGTAGTGCTTGTTGTACTTTGCTTCTGCAATCTCAGCTTTTATTTTATCATGTAATTCCTGGGCTTTTCTTGTTTCCTCTGCATATTCTATTCTAGCTTGACGACATAGTTCCTGTTGAAAAAGTTAATCACGATGTTAGTAGCAAGAGAATCATACGAATAACAAATTGCACACTCAGGTTGCACACTAGTCTGATTCTTCAAACCACATGAAAAATACTTCACGACTCAGAAACATGAGCTTCGAAAGTTTGCGAACACTGAAAGAAGACAAACGTCCAACGCGAATCCTAATGTGGTTGCTCTGAATCTTTTTAGTTTCACTCGAACTGATATCTCTTGAGGTCTTTAAATGACCAAGGGAAATCGTTATCTACAAAGAACAGTTCATCATGGAAGTCTCTCTGACAGCAAGGTACAGACATGGCCTGTTGATTACCTTAAAAGTTTTTTTAAGTTGTCTTAGTGGAATAAGCTTTGCATATGATAAAACAAATTTCCCCTTACCGCTTCTCTTGTTAGTGCATCATCAAAGTCTTTCAACCTTCTTTCAGCATATTGTTTTTCTCTAAATATCCTTTGAGAAGAAAAGTATGAAGAATAAACACAAAAAGTATTTCACAAAGTTTTACAGATTATCCTGCCCTCAGACACAAACGGATACCCGCCTGTTGAATCCGGATGCCAAAGATAATTTTCTGCGGCGTGAAAAACCAGCGGGGACTCTTTTGCGCTCGCAAGGTACAGATTATGAAGCTAATTTAATAAGTGATTTGTGGATCCAATGATTGTTATTTCCTATTATTATTATTATTATTATTATTATTATTATTATTATTATTATTATTATTATTATTATTATTATTATTATTATTTAACCATTTATAGTCGTTTATCAAGACCATGTGTATTAGCTTGTTGGTATATTCTTCAGTTAATTCTCGTCACATGTTTACTAGTAAACGTATTGTTACTGCTATGAGAAATTAACTGCTCATCACGCGAGTTAAAGCAACCCACCTGTTTTGTCGAATGACTTCCTTTTCGTGACGAATCTGCGTTAAATTAAAGCGAAAATAATGTTGTTTGAGATTTTGATACAGGAGCAATAAAAAGTGCAGTTGATGTGCTGTTGATGTGCTAGGCAGAACACATGTTCTGTGTAAGTACATGTATGTCATAAGTTCTTTTTTTTCATGAACAGGCAATATGACCTATCCTGATGGTGTCAAAGTCACGTGACCACGTGTGTAGTGTTCCCGTTATTTTGCTTGGCAAAAAGAATCAGACGCTTCTCGGTCACTTTAACGAGGATTTGCGAAGAACGGCGAATAGGTTTCGTTGATTTTGTCGCTTTATGACAATGCCTTCCTGCATTAACATTACATAACAAACGCTAACCTGCATGAGTTGAACAGCGATCCTTCTCTCTTGCTGTGATTGCCTCATTAGTCTGTTAACAAGCATCTCTTCACGGTGAGCTTCCTGAAATAATAAAGCAAGTTCCCTTTTATACTTGACGCCAACTGAACGGGGTTTAACACTAATATTCCAACATAATTAAGATTTTAATTAAATTCTGACTGTGCGTTGTTAGGTGGTGTACAAGACCAGTAAATCAGTTATACCGAGCAGAAATCTCTGAGTCAACACTAATCTCCCTTGAAGAATCCTATACCACTGAGTATAATTTGTTGGTACATTGTCCCTATAATCCTGGCCAAAGGTCCTTGTACACGTTTGACCAGAAGGATAACTTTTTTTTCACCCGGTCCAGTGGTCTAAAATTCAATTAATACCAATCCATAATTTAATTTTACGGATTGTGGGGACAAGGAGATCACAATGCCACATCTGAGGCACAAACCCGTATGACTCACTCCGTCGTCCACACTTATACATCACATTATAGACAAGACTGCCATTACAACACAATATGATTATTGTATGTGTCCGGTATTACCTCTTGAGCTTCATGAGCTTTCATCTGCTCAATCAAAACCCGCCTTCTTCTCTTTTCTCTTTCCTGTTAATAAAGGACATATGAAAAATGTCACCAACATTTTATCAACACTTTTGTAATTTTTATTCCATTTTACAAACCCCGTCAGACTATGAAAACCTCATTACAAGTACCAGAACTATCAAGAAGCGATTCTTCCAGCGAGCGGCTCAAACGTTCACTGTAATCGTGGTTTTAAAGTTTGCATACGAGCCTAGAGGCCCATCCGCTTATCTCCGGTTTCAGTACCATAAAATGACTAGGAGTATTTCTAATACTCCCCCCACCCGGATGGGATGCTAGTCCATCACAGGGTTACCCCCAGCATTAAGTTCGCTGGTACCCATTTATAGACCTGGGTAGAGAGAGGTACTGTGAGAGTTAAATGTCTTGCCCAAGACCACAACACAATGTCCCCGGCCAAAGCTCGAACCCAGACCGATCGATCAAGAGTCGAGCGCAATAACCATGAGGCCACCGCGCCTCTTACTAAAAAAATTGTGGCTGTGTGTATTTCTAATTAGCCTTACCTTCCTAGCGACTGAGTCTTCTTCCAGTCTTGTCCTGATTTTATTGATGTAATCATCATTTGACCTGGGCTAATAAAAAAAAAGGACAGACAAAACTTGCAGCCGCTCTGCCGCAATACCTCAGCTTGAGTTATAACGGTGGAGCCGCTTATAATCCTTCATAGCTGTGTATTATGTAGAAAACTAGGGCCTATCAGTAAGAGATCTCTTCAGATTTTGTATCATTTAGCAAATAGTGGTAACTGACACTCACAAGTACATCGCTTGTAAAGGTTATCTTAGTTTATACATAACTCTATTGTCCATGACAGTCATCTGCCGTCCTCAGCCAAATCCTCGCCTGGGGATTAGACTGAGGGCGGGAGATGACTGACATTTCAGGCTAAACTCTAATTTTCACGTACTTTAATATAAGACAATGGATCCACCGGTTTCTTTGGAGATTTTGAGCTAAGGAATGCGTCAATTTCGGCATCCACTTCTCGGTTAGATTCCCTAGAAACAGAAATCGTACAACAAATTAAAAAATCTTCAGTTACGTACACACAAATTCTGTTACACAGCGTGACTGTAACTGTGGTCTGTTTGTGTGAAGCCATCTGTTTGTTGCAAAGAATCGACTATGTTTCATTTCTTTATGAATGCAAAGAACCCTCGAAATTTGCGAAATAGTATTTCTACGATAAACCATACTTGTCGAATAACTAGGTCACAATGAATCAAAATAAGCCATTACTGCTTTGCACGTCTAAGCCGAAGAAGGCCAAAGATCTTGAATGCGATCTGCACGTCTCTCTGAGCAAGTTTTCATAAACGTTACGTTACACTTTGGTCAAGTCAGTGTCTGACGTGTAACATGTAATCATAAGCAATCAAAACCACTGCAAGTAATTCATCCATACAGCTTCGTTATAAATATGGACAAGAGAGAATGATGTCTTGAAAGAGACATCAAGTCACTTTTGTATGTGAAGAGAAACAGCTAGTTAACACCCGATCAAAAAGACATGCTTGCTTGATCTTAAAGAGAGTCTTGGCTGGAAAGCAGTTTAAGTTCCAAAGTATACCTAATGGTTCTCTTCAACTGATCCTGGGGTCCTAGGTTGATATCTCTGTAAGTGGTTCGAATACGAGGTGTTGGGTTTTCAGTTGAAATCACCTGGGCGTCGCCATGTTTACTCTACAGTGATTTTGATTTTGCGATTTTGAATTATAAACGATTGATTGACAGCACTTTAATATCAGTAGATTCACGTAATCGCGTGATCGTCCAATGACATCATAATTTCCCATCAAGCTTTGTAAAAACGAACATGGCGGCGTGCGGGAAATTTGATATCCCAAATTAGCAGAAGCGAAACGCCCAGCATTCAAAACAGGCAAAGAACCGACGACTTCAAATCGCTGAAACAGTGAAACACAAACATCAACTTCTCATTTGGAAAGTGTCTTTCAGCCAAGATTTCCTTTAAGACATAAACTACAGCCGCTTTATCATACTCCACCTCATTCACAATAGTTTATTAGAAGCTGTACTTACCCTTCAATCCCTATTGGACTAGCTGGTGGAATCACAGCCCTCATGCTTGCTTCAAATGCATCAATGCTTTCCTTCACCTCCTATAAATAGCAACAATACACCTAGTTTCACGTGATCTTTTTGACTCAGCAGTCCTGAAATTTACAACTAGTGCCCAAAGAACTTTGACAGCTACATGTTAATCAACTTTTCAGTCACTGGGGATATTTGCAGTTAATAAATTTTAAACTTGGGTGCATTATACGTAAAACAAAAATGTTTTGGGCATAAGATAACGATCCAGATACCAGATATTCAGATGCTTAATCATAGTAAATAACTAGATTCGCAATAAGCATGCTTTCTTCACTCTATTTAAGTTTCTTTGAATTTATTCATATCTATATGTTATTTTCGTATACAATAGGAAACATATTGGGGTTGTCTCCAAAGAACAAAAAAAAAAGAAAATGAATAGAAAGGGGACGAGGGTCTTTCCAGACAAAAGAGTATAACACAGGAGTGTGATTTGATCAAAGTATTCAGCACTTGGTAAACTAAACGGTATTTAGATAACGGCGTTTACTACCTCTGCCTCCCTTTGACGTCGTAATTCAGTCCGTGATTTCGCTGATTTCTGGAAAATACAAAGAAATGATGTTCAGTGTAAACACAAAGTCGTACGTGTTCTTTTTAAAGAAGTGGAGTTAGCTGGTTTGGTATGGATGTTATGATGACATGGTCTCTTCCTTTTTGTTCTCGAGGAAACATATCAAGCATAATCTGCTAGGAGATCTATCTAATTAATTTATTACACTTCCATAAGAAATAGTTTTGAGTGTTGACAATTACCACAAATGTCCGAAGGTAGAGACACTCCCAAAGTAACGCAGCTATACTAAACTATGGCAATAAGCTTCAATCTTCTGATTTTGTTGTTTAGATTTATCTAATAAAAAGTAGGTTACTTTGAAGTTTCAGTGTATTCACCTTAGAATCAGGAGGTTTGGGAATCCTCACAATTGCATCTCTGAAAAAATGAAGAACAAAATGCAATATTGCTAGAACATGACTAAAGGAATTGCTCTTACTATACTCAGTTATTTTACTCCACTACAACGAAGCTTCTTCAGTTTAATGATGGATTCCACAGGTCATAACATTATTGATATTTCTTCATATAGCTTGACAGGTTTTGCTATCTATGGAGCTTCTACTTATTTGTAACGAATCTACTGTGTGTGTGTTTTTTTTTTTCTTACAAAAGACATAAACCTGACACTGATATACATGATAAATCCGACATTTCAGCAATACTGCTTTCTCCAAGGCCCAGTGTACAAAGCGTTTCTGTTAAGCTTGTTATCGTTAACAAATTAAAAATTCACTGACAGGTTTTGCACAACCCGAAAAAGGCAGCATTGCAAAAATGTCCGACTTTATGTTTATAGCAGTATTTATTTTGTTTGTTCCATACAAATACAATGCTATCGACAACACAAGAGAAATATGTTGCATCAAATGACATTACTTTGTGTCTTTCAATTTATTTCAAGCACTTAGTTATTTCTAGGATTTTAACATCGGCCCTGATAGGACTTGTTCCAATAACACTTATGCCTCAAGTTTTTCTCATTATGTCATGTCCTGCACACTTCATGTTTAGACCATAAACCAACAGGAAAACTTCAGCTCATATCTTTCAGCACGGACCTCAAGGTAAATGACATCTGGATAAATAACTACTATTATTGTAAGTTCCTTCCGTTACCTTATTTTATCCATCATCTCTAGCTGTTTCTGCTTAGCCTGCCGTGACTGGAAAATAAAAGAAATATGTTATTGAAACTGAATATGGCATCTAACGCAAATACAATCAATGTGTAACAGGACATTGCATGTTTTGAGATAGTGATTGAGACAAGCGACAAGGTGAGATTATAACGCATAACTCGCCGCAGGTAGCTTTTATTAGTAGCTCTTATTAATATTTAGGTAAGTGCTCTCAACCCAAAAAAGGTCATGGAGTCATGCTAAGAGTAATATTACAAAATAAAATAAAAATTCAAGAATAGGAAACAGGAGGCTAGTGTGGCTACCAATATTATTTTGTTTTTGAATAGCAATCAACAACTGAAGCCCATGTAAGTTTACAAGACAATACAAAGGGCTAAATAGTAATCGATCTTCCATTTCACCTTGTCTAAGCCTTGTCTTCTCTGTCCTTGTAAATACTTGCGCATTCTTTCCTCTTCTTCAAACCTGGACATTTGGACGCACTTTAAATTAGATTTTATTGCAATACATTTTACTGCCATTCATATACACGTGTACATGGTAGTACTTTTGGCCTCCACATGAACATTTCTACACCCAGACGTACCAGCATGTATTAGTCAAAATTACAGGTCTAGCTTGTAAGGGAGAGATAACATATGATGCAGTTACTAGTGATTGGAAAACGGAAACATTTGAAAGTTGGTTATCAATGTGTTTGAATGGGTATGTTAGCAGCAAAATGAACACACAGCTAGAATTAGATCAAGGACCATAGCGATCTTAGGTGCGCTGGGTTGCAAGGAAGAAAACCAGGCAAAAATTTTAAAAAACTGTCCAAGAGGGTGAAAAAAGTCAACAGTGAACAATCAACAAAGTCAAGAGGCAAAATTATCATGTGTTGTAAAGGATGGGTCACACAACCTAAAGTTACAGCAAAACTGTATGTTTTAAGTTCAAGGAGAGGGGCACCTCCAAAGATCTACCTGTTTCTCCTTTAAAAGTTTAAATTGAAAACAGGGGAACATAGTACATTGATATTTGAACATACTTTGCTCTGAAGGCCAAATCCTCCTGTTCTTTCTGCTTGGCTTGATATCTTTGAACAAGCTGTTCAAAGTTTAAGTCCACCTGACGTTTGGTAAGCTGTTTCAGTCTCTGAGATAGAAAACAATCATTCTACCGCATCAGGTGGAAGACTCGATCAATGCGGTATTCCTAGTTCATCGACTATATATATTAATGCAGTCACCTAGCTGCTAGTCAATTAACGGCTAATTTAAAAGTTGCTTTTTGCCTTTCTGCATCAAAACAAGTCCGTGTCCAAAATGTTTCTTAAGAAAATCATGAAAATGAACATCAAGGTAAAACAAATTTAGATGGGAGAGGTTTCAAAGAAAAACTGATTTTGGCAGAGAGGGAAAAAAGGCCAAAATGGCTTACTGACATTTTAGGGAGAGCGTTACATGTGTGTACAGTATAATAAGCTGTGGGCTGATTGAACGTTGGTAGTTTTCATATAAAGTCATCAAAATTCTAATATCTAAACCTTTTAATTATTTACTACCATTTTACACTACAGTTGTATTTGTATGGAGGTTCAAGATGACCGAAAACTCTTAAATTGTCACAAAAGACGACACATGTTTTAAATTCCATTTATGAATTTTCAAATGTGATAATAACATAGAACTGATATCCATACAATTTTGAAGCAAGAGGACCAAGAGTAAAATCATGTAAATCACATTGACTTCAGAATCTATTTCTTGTACATTTCCATGGCTCTAGTATTGGTGCCCCTAACTTGTGTATGCTTTGGGCTTATCTTTTAGAATCATAAGATATAATATGGTGAATTCTGAACTTATTAAAAAGTCATGATTGACAATGGCCCACTTCAAAGATAGTTTATGTGTTCAGCTGCCATTTTGAATAATTATTCCCACACGCTTTCAGGCAAACCAAACAAGAAGCAGTTGGAGCGGTGTAGTAGTAAACAAGTATGCTCTTCAATTTACCAAAAAGTAAAACTAACAAGAAATGGAGTTATGCATACACATGAAGTAAACTAAGCCATGAATCGTTTTGCAACTACACTGGGATGCAACCATTACTTGGGGGATTATGGAGGGGTAATAAACAGCCCACATTTCTCCTGCAGCATACCAATAGAGCAGATGAACCTTTGAGGTTACTCATACACATTAATAGAGAAAGCCACTGACAGCCAATTGTGTTGTTTTTTGTTTGTTTGTTTTTTTGTTTTAAAGCGTATACAAAAACGTCACCATGTTAGTGTGGGACACAGCTTATATTTCCTTGTTTAAATTGTGATTGTTTTTTTTTTTTGCTTTTGTTCAAAGATTAGGTGGGGTAAGATCAAGTGTAGGTTCTAGCTCTGAGGCCTATCAGGTGTTCAGTTTCCCCAGTTTGAAGCAACTAGGAGTATTTCTAAATCCCCCTGAACCACTAACTTCAATTTAACTCAATCTCAAAAGTTGCACTGTTTATCATTGCTTTTATTAAAGCGACTGATCTCGATGATGTAAACTCTCAACAATTTTTAGTATAGCAAATACCATTATTAATATTTGTTGTTCATAAGAATCATTTCAGTAAAAAACAAAAATGATATTTGGAAAAAATCTGATGTAGCAGGGATGTAGAACAAAATAGAAAAATCCATACCAAAGCTAATAAATAATCATGTACTTAGATATATGGCATACCGTAAATCCTCAAATTAGCGCCTCCAGACAAATAAGCACCCCCTTCAAATAAGTGCCCCTCCTATCGGCCAAAATTTAAAATAAGCACCTTGCCTCAAATACACAAGCCCCCCCTCCTCCTGTTTTATAGAAGAGTATTGGGACAACAGAGGATGTATCATATAAGTTTTGGTCATGTTCAATCACAAGCAAGTGATTATCAGCTCATTCAAGCACTGTGAATTGACCGTCATAATGGATGGTAGTGAAGATCTGCTAATTCATGGCCTAAAGCTCAACCAACTTCATGCGGCAGGTATTGACCGGCTATAGGTGTAATATTACGTAGTTCTTCAAGAGAGAGAGAGGATCCTTCTGAGACTTCTGAGGGTCTGACACAAACATATATTACAAAAAACCCAATCATATCTGACCATGTTTTGGGAAAAATTAAATAAGCACCCCCGTCGATTAAGCGCCTCCCCCATTTAAGCACCCTCTGTCTTCTCCTTAATTTGAAATAACCACCACAGGCACTAATTCAAGGATTTACGGTAAGTGATGGCCAAAAGCTGCTTATGCATCAAAAATGTCTCTTCATTCATTCTATTAAGCTTTTAACAGAAAACAGATTAAACCAACTGCCATATTCTGAAGGTCAAGTGTGTTTGCCATGACTGATCCTGAAACTCATCAATAATTCATCAAGTTTACACAAAACAGAAAATTATAGTCCTGACAGTGTTTAGATATCTGATTCCTATTAGCATATTATTTTATTTCTCATTTTTCTCATAGTTTTGGTTTCAACTGAGAAGTCATATCAAACACTTGTGACCATGTTTAACCACATTTCCAAACACTCATTTATCCCTGGTATTTTCGACTCTCTTCCCAGAGCTTGAAAATATGGTCAACATGATAACTCATGTCTGATACATTACATGAACTATTTAGCTGAACTATGAAGATAAAAATACAAAACATACAATAGTGACTCACATAAAAATGATTTGTAGTTGCTATGGTTTCAACTTGTGCATGTAGCTTCTTTGAATTATTTATGTCAAACCACCTTTGTCAAGATAAAGGAGCTTTGCACATTCCGTAAAAAAATCCTTCCCTTAATCAGCAACTTACATGTATATAGTAAACATGTTCATTTAAGCCTACAGTGTGACTTTGCAATTTACATGCTTTTTTTATTATTTGTATACATACACATATTTAGCATTTACTAAATTATTTACATTCAAGTTTGCATCTGTAACATTTTCACCAAAGAAAGTTATGCGATCCAAACAATGTCAATAGCATTGCAAATTGTCACTTTATAGTGTCTACGGTATCTAAGACTTATTGTGACTTTCCTGCTGTCCAGAACTTTGGGAATAAAGCTATGTATTACACTGTTACAGTTGTAACTATATGTTAAAATTACAATTTGTTTTGTCTTTTAACTGTGCTCAATGTAAATTAAACAATTTTTTAAACAATCATGAATGGCATGCAATTTTTCAAGAAGATGTGCTGCTGTAAGGCCAGTAAGGAGGGGGACATTGGGATTTGCGGTATTGAGGTATTGGACAATTTTTCTTGCAGTTTTTCGGTAACTTTAATCTGGAAATGCAGTATTGCATTATTCTCCAAACCTGCAAAATGCAGTTTTTGTTAGCATTTTGGATGGTATTAGAAATTATCTTCCAAGTCCTGCAACGTTTTCTGAGCCTTTTCCAGTTTCAGATTGGACATTCCCGATGAAACATAGCTATCATGCTAACAGTGTCGCAATCAGAAAAAGGTACATTATCTCTTGTTAATTATAAGCCAACACGCCAAAGGATGTTACTTATTTTGATCACTTTGTACAAATGGAAAATTACCTGATTTAACATTCATTAACAAATTCTTAATTGTTATATTTGTTTAAGCTTAACACAAAGTAGTGGTTTCAATACGACATCAAGTTTTCACACGGTATGGAAGTATTGTGGTATTTGGCAATTTTTTTTTTTTTTTTTTGCGATATTGCGATATTTGCCCAATTTTTTGGCAGTATTGAGGTGTTCAGAATCCCCTAATGTCCCCCTCAGTAAAGCTAAATAAATGTATCATATAGCATTATAAAAAGAAGACTGGTGATCTCATAGTTTAAAAAACATCTTTAAAAATACATGTAAGCATATTAAGCATAATATGCATAATACGCAGAAGCTTATGATATAAGATTTTTAAAAATATATATCTTTGTAAAAATTATCTTTTAGCCCTCATGAACATCACTTTAAGAAGTTGAATTATGGC
Source organism: Orbicella franksi (assembly GCF_964199315.1). NCBI lineage: Eukaryota > Metazoa > Cnidaria > Anthozoa > Scleractinia > Merulinidae > Orbicella > Orbicella franksi. Next base: position 11,317,778 of record NC_138158.1, read on the forward strand.
ATCAAGGTCATTGACAAATTCCATAACAACTCGAGAGGTCATCAATGCATCTTTCATGATATTCCTCGCATACTTTTTCAAAGTTTTATCATGTCTAAGTTCCCGAACGTGAGTAACGACTGCTCTCATGTCATGAACAACATCTAAAGAGATTTCTTGTAAATCCTTGACAAGGTCAACTGCCAAGTCACTAATTTGCTCATGGATTGCTTCAATTGCAACTTCATGCACAAAACTTTCAACAGTGGAGGTAAGGAAGTCTCTAGTTACAGCCACACTGTCTTGATTCAGGGGAATTTTCTGAGGTAAACAGACAAAACATTGTGTTGGTTTTGTTTGGAACATTTTATGAAAGACTTAAACAAAACTGTAAAAGTAAAAGAGTAAATTTAAATTTAAGAGATAATGTTAAACTGACAGACTAGGTGACTTTTTTCCCATTACATTGTACTTTAAATTTCTACAAAAGGTAAAAATGTAGGTTCATATCAATTGTTACAAGTAAAAATCTATGGTGAGGTTAAAAAAAAAACAATAATATTCTAATAAACAATACATGACTGTATAAATTATTATATATATATTTCATTTGTTTAGTTACAGGGTATAAACCTGAGAGTGCCTAATTAATTTTTAATATATGTGTATTGTATTTACAGTCGTTGAATTGAATATTTTTACATGTGCTTACATGTATGACTGTTTAGTTTCAATTACTTTTTTAGTGTACAGGTGTACAAGCTCAGATCAGGTCACACTGATGGGCAAATGAGTTAGGCAAACAAAATTTGAAAAAAATTGCAAATTTTGGGCCGCCTGTTCAACAAATATGAATGGACTCTTGAAACTTTGGAACCCCAATGCTTTTTACTAAATAAATTTAAAATTTTACCCTGCGTTGTAAAATTTTGCAACAAAAGTTTGCAGTACCTTGCCCAATTTCTTTGGAAAATTTGTTTCACATGTTAAAAATTTCCTTCTACATAGTCTTTGAAAGTTTGAAATATGACATTATATTCCAAACAAAATTCCACTAGTGTCATGTACATGTTTTGAGTGACTGTATTATAGATGGTACGAGGGGGGCAAAGCCACAAGAAATGTTTGTTACAGATGTGTATAATTATATAGAACGTTTATTTAAGGTAATTCCTCTGAAATAAAAGTGACAATAGATTTTTGTTCAAACTTTGTTCACTGAATATTTGTCATATGGTAACTTCAATTTTGAAATAAAAAAGGGGGGTGCCCACGCTCATTAAGGAGCAGTGAGGCATTGAAAATGCCCCATTTTGGCATTATTTAATGCCTATTATAAAAACGGATTCCCAGTAATTGTAAAATCTTTGTGAGCCCAGACTCATAAGAACACGCATTAAACTACAGTCAGTACATTGTGCCAGACACAAATAAACATTTTAAGTTTGATTCAGACAGAAAGCTAAATCCTTGATTAAAAATTTGAACCAAATTTCTTGACATGGTTACCGACTGCAAAGTAGAAAAGACCACAGTGTATCTGAAATTTTTCTTATTTATTCAATTTTCAGCAATAGAAATTAGATCAGTCTTTTCTCACGCAAAGCTTATGATTAGTTGATCACTATGACTGGAAAAAAAATTGGGGTGCCCGTGCTCGTTGGTGAGCTAGAACCATTTTTCAACTGACAGAGCTCAATATCAAGGCAAATCTGTCATGTTTTCAATGTGCACGTGCACGAATGCGCGCTAATGACACCATAAATCATGCGCAGTAAGGATGCGCAATGCAAATGTGAGGAATGACCTTAAGGTGGCTACTACAGTTTTGATGGATAAAAACAGCCCAACTTCTAACTCTTTTGAAAAATGTTCCAAGATGTTTTTCCTTTCTCTATTTACTGTTAACTAAGTCTTTTGACTGCTGTGCAGTCTGAATTTCCTTTCCAGGGTTAGGAAAGTCTTGGTGTTGTATAAAAGATATTTAGTAATTCACCACCTTGCAAAGTGTTAAGCTTTTAGTAGAAGTACATTAATTTACATGTATTAAGAGGCAGAAGTGTATATTGTATACCCAAGTAGATCGTAACCAGGAGAAATAGTCAAAAAGTTGGCAACATTGCATAACATTTTGCAATGGAAAAAGAAAACAAGAGGTAGGAATTACCACTTAAGATGTGACAGAAACTGAGATTAAACTGTACAGGAAGCTTAGAACTCCATGTCTGCCTACCCCCTCACTATTCCACAGGCAAATACATGTAATACAGTCAAACCAACCTCTTTATAAATGCCACTTTCAATGCTCTCTAGCTTTACTGGACCACTCGGTCTCATGGTTTCCATGGCAACACCAGTCAGTCCCATTTTCTAAACAAATGGTACATATAGAAATCAAAATGATACAAAATTAATTTCCTACAGAACTACATGTACAAAGAAATGGAAAGCAGTTAGAGAGTAAAGTCGGTGAAAGTACTTATTTTTAACAACCAAGCCTATGCACGTAACACTGAAAGCAGGTATAAGGATTAGCGCACTGTTGGTTGGGTGGAGCGTTTGCTGTGACTAAACAGTCCCATAACAGAGTATCATTATGATAATAATAATTTACATGTATGTACTACATTTGACAAACTTTCTCTGTACTGACCAAAAGTACTTACAGATTTTTTTCCTAGTGCTATAAAGAGTTGGTACATCAGTCTTGTAATCGCACTGTGATTCTCATTCATAACAGCTCGTGCCTACAAAAGTAGAAATGTTTCCAATTTCTTTGAATTCAAACTAAAGTGTAATGATGGATTACTGTACGTGAAATATGTAAAAGCTGGTTGCTTGGATGTTAAGCTAATTTTAGGAGCAGACAAGAATATTAGGGGTGGTACATCTTACAATCTGGTTTTGGTTTAGTTCTTGTTAAGTGCCAGGTGCTACATTCGGGTTCGAGTTTCCTCAAAAAAGGTTCTTTTTTTCCTGATAGGAAGCAGCCATGTGGTTATGATCTGGTCTTCTAATTGTATACTGGTCACTCACATTATAGCATTCACTTAAAGTTTATAAATGTTCATTTAGTTTTGTTAGTGGCTATGATAATATCAATAAACTGGGTTTGTTGCCCGCCATGTGCTGGGTTAAGCACAGCAGTATGTTATCTAGCAGTCAGCTCCCACATTTGACAGTGACAAGTTGTGTGACGTGTAAGTCATTGCCTATTTCGTGGAAGAGAGGGAAATTTGACTATGACTTTGTGTTTCATTTCCCAAAAGGTTATACATGTATTACAATGGCACTACAGTTGAAGAAAAATTGTAATTACTGTACATTAAATAATAGTTTGCATAGTGTGATCATCCGGATGTCAGGGTAGTTCTGAAAAGAACTGTTATTGGTGACCGACATTTCGGCATCCTGAGCGGAAGTCATCTTCAGAGTCAAGTGAATTGTTTTCATCAGTCGATGATGTTATAAGTCTGGTCCGTTGAACATGATTGGTCAGTTTAGCCATGATGGTATTGGCTGAAAGACTCGTGTAAAGTTTGTCATCAGTCATTGGTGGGTTTTGATCCGTTACCGACAGAAGACATCATGGACTTACTGAACCTTTGTCCTACATCAACTTACTTTCAGTATAACAGTAAACACTACAAACAGTTGCATCGAACAGCCATGGGGTCGCCTGTTTCTGTTGTTGTCGCAGAAATTGTGATGCAACACGTGGAGGAACACGCCCTTACAACTTGCCGACAAACGATACCACTTTGGTTAGGCTACGTTGATGACACCTTTACCGCCATTCACAGAGACGAAATTGACGATTTTCACAACCACCTGAATGAACAGAACGCCAACATCCAGTTTACTAAAGAGATCAAAGAAAATGAAAAACTTCCGTTTCTAGACTGTTTGGTAAGCCGCGACAACAACGAACTGCGAACGACAGTGTACAGAAAACCGACGCATACCGACACATTACTTGACGAATCATTCTACAACCCGACTTCACACAAATTAGCCACGACTATAATTTGACGAAACGAGCACAACTAGTTTGTGATACACCGGACAGCTTACTTGATGAAAACTGATACCTTGAACATGTTTTTCACAAAAACAACTACAACGCTGACTTTATTAGATGAAACATTTACCAACCTACTGAAGCTGACGCAATGAACAGGAACCCAATGCCTGTTACCACAGTGACTATACCTTACATTAAGGGTACTTCTGAGACCATCTCACGGATCCTACAGCCCTACAACATCCGTGTAGCCCACAAACCTACAACTAGGTTACGACACTTACTAACCAACATGAAAGACAGGGACGAACCTAACAACAGACAGGGAGCAGTTTACAAGATCAAATGCTCTGACTGCCAGGCTTCCTACATTGGTGAGACTGGCAGAAACCTTAACACGAGACTGACTTCAGGGAACACAAACAGCCACGAGGAATGGTGATGCCAGCAATCACATTGCTGTACATCATCAACTGACAAACCACGACATTGACTGGGACTCTGCTCAGTGCTTAACCTACAGCACAAACTATTTTCAACGACTGACTCTGGAAAGCTGGTACACTAACCTAGCCACTTAACAGATGTCAACAACTACTGGCGCCTTACAAACGACTTATCCATGACGGAAACGAAACCGACAAACAGACTTCCAACAGACTGACTTAATTTGACCAACAATAGACAGACCAAAACTCCACCAATTTGACTAACAATAAGACGGATCGAAACCCACCAATGACTGATGACAAATTTTACACAAGTCCTTCAGCCAATACCATCATGGCTAAACTGATCAATCATGTTCATCGGACCAGACTTACAACATCATCGACTGACAAAAACTATCCACTTGACTCTGAAGATGACTTCCGCTCAGGTTGTCGAAACGTCAGTCACCAACAACAGTTCTTTTCAGAACTACCCTCACGCAGACGATCACACTATACAAACTACTGATACTCCTGGGTTCACGGCAGGTTTCTTTCACAGGTCACAGGTCGCAGGTCGCAGGTCGCAGGTCGCAGGTCACCAAAAAATATGCCAAAACGTCATAAAACAGATGCATACGAGTGCGTCCCAAGTGCAACTATAAGAGCTCTTTTTTTGAAAAAAAAACGCGTAGGGGAAATCAGTTGTAGCACTGAAATAAAAAAAAAATTGATCCAAAGAAAGCCAAGACTTATTTCTGTTGAAAATATAAATTGTTTGTAGCCTTTCAATATAATATGAAAACGAGGCTTACACTGATCCGTGAATTATGCATTTATTTACGCGTGATTTGTGAACCAATGACTTTTGCGGGAATAATTCACTTTTTTTGGAGATTTTATCGTCATTAAAGCTCGTAAACTACACCAAACTAGATGTAAAACCTGTCCATTCCACGCGACTGAGAACTAACCACAGCGACAGTGAACCAGGAGGACCTAGAATCTAGTCTGTCACGATGTGTCACACATGCACACAGCATTTTGATGCATCAAAATGGAGGGTTCTGTATGTTTTGCGAAACGTGGATAGAATTTGTATTTTTATGTAACACATGATTTAGCCTTTGCATTTTTACGTGAAAAGTAATTTTTTTCTGTTAACGTGAAGCTGTTTTTGAATTTTTTGTGATGCATGAAAAGGCCGATTACAATGCGTGAAATTGTTTTCAGAGTAGGTATAGGGAACCCTCTTGTTTCTGTTTAGTACATACTCGTTGTAAAGATTTCAAAAAAAATGAAGAAATAAAACAGTTCAATTTACTATCATAATGAATTATCTTATTACGATAAAATATATTAACACTACATGTCTGAAAGCTACATTTCAACCCATTTCGTACATATACCACCCCTAGAAATTTTTTCATTAAAATTATAGAGTAAAACATTTTTAGTTAGGGTTTGTTGCATGGAAACATCGATAAACCTCTTGGGAATCTCAGTAATTGTTACATCGCGAAATTTACTGAGTGTTTTGATTGTGACCTGTGACCTGTGACCTGTGACCTGTAAAAGAAACCTGCCGCTGGGTTCAAACCATTTACTATGTTACATTAAATAATATCAATATCTCATTAAGCATGATTGTTAAACAACACTCACCACGTTGGTATCATAAGGCACTTCAAGCAACTTTAAGGTCGGCTCCAGTCGTGTGAAATTGTGAAGTTTGGAATCAGAAGTACTTTAACAAGAGAAAATATTTATATATCCAGATAATACATGTCAGACACTGCATTTTAACTGTCAGTAGCTATTATGCCAAACAAATGTGTTGTCAATTAAGTGTTAAAACCAGGAGGAGAAATACTACATTTACACTGTAGATTGTATGTACAACTTGTGTACCACCATTAATTGTATTTGCATTATATTGTACTATATTTTCCATAAAATATATATGGCCTATTAACAATTTTTAAGGAGAAAAATAAATAAATAAATAAATAAATGGTGAGGAAACCTAATAAAACCAATCAAGCTTAAAGGCTTAAGGTACCCACACTAGCAAGACATGATGTGTAATTTATAGAATACATAGTTACATATATCACAAGATATAGCAGGTAATGTGTTGACAAAAACATCATCCTGTAATTTACGGTTTTCATAGATCGAATCAGTAATTGTTGATAATATGAATTTTTATCATAACAAGTTTTATTCTGAAGGATGCAATCGATGAAGAGCCAGTTATCTCAGATGTAAGAAATGTGGCAACCACTTACAAAAATAACTTATTTTTTGTTTGACTGATTTTGCTTTCAACATGTATCATTCATTTGAAGCTGTTCTGTGTGACTAGAATATTGTTTCTCCAAACCCATCAGACACAGCAGAGATATAATTAGCATCTTACTACCCTCGTCTTCTCAGTCCTTACAGTATAAGCTATGGATCCTCTTTTTCCCTCTCACCTCTCACTTTATGCCCTAATGTGCATAATTTGTGCTTGAGGCATAAATCAAAGAGGAGAAATACCTAGTCCATAACTTACAGTATGGACCTCATACATGGTTAGTAAGAAATACATAGCAAAGGAGATGGATGAACAAGATTTGAATAACAGTGTCTAACAGTAGACGAGTGATCTCAATTTCTGGCATTTATTGATAATTTATTTTAACAGGATTTATTATGGTGCTGGGCTTGACTGTAAATATTTAAACTTCATGTCAGTTACAAGACATGTTGTTTTTGTCACAGATATCCCAACATCAGCACACTTACGTATTCTGGGAGAAGAAGGAAAAATCATCTTGCAAGTCATGTTTGTTTAGTAGCTCTCCAAGCAAGTATCCTGTAGCAAACTCTTTAGCAATGTTTGTTGGATCTACATTGGACAAATGAGGAATATGTTTTAGGAAATGGTGCCACACTGAACAGCTGAACATATACCTGATTCAAGAACAGGATGGGGCAGTAGTGAGAACACTTGTCTCTCACCAATAAAGCCCAGGTTCAAGTACCAGACCCAGAGTAACACATACATGTGTGTTGAGTCTGTTGTTGGTTCTCATCCTTAATCCAATTTAAACATCAATCTGATTGATCATCAATCTGATTGGCAATCCATGATTCTGCATCAAGTGTTTTCTTGTGACTTCTCTTCCAAGTTAACTTTACGGATAATTCTCTTGCCCAGTTACAGTGACACCAACAACAAACTGTCAAACTTTGGTCTGCACCAGTTGTCCAAATGACAACAATGTAGTTGGTTTACAACAAACCTGGGAGTGGGTTTTACTCACAAGAATGCAGCAAAGGGTCATGTGTGACACATAATGAGGGCAAAGCAATCATTCATTTCTTAAGATGCTTGGCTCAGTCTCTGAGCCAAATCTGATGCTCAGTTGTTCAAGTATTAGTGCCCCTCTTTGTGCATGTACATAACTGAAAATAGTTTCAAATATTTACATGCACAGACTGTATTTAGTCAACAAATATTAGGTAAATAGTATAGTTACAGTTAATCGTTGGTCTCATGGGAAACAGTTTTGTCTAATCCTGAGAATCTTGATGTTTCCCAAGACAAAGTCGAGGGAAACAATGAGATTCAAGCTAAGGTTAAGGTAATAAGTCAAGGAGAAGTCAAAGTAACCGATCAATGGTGATTGAAGTGGGTGACAATTGCTTGGTTCTTGCCCACCACGAAACATTTAGATTTACCGGTACATGTAGCCATTGCCACTTGACTATAAATCTACCAATGGGAGCATGTGTTAGATTCAACTTTACTCAGGGCTCAAAGTTTATTTTTGGCTTTGGGAGCACTTGTGCAACCAGGTGTAAATTTTTAGGCGCACTGCCGAAATTTTAGGCGCAGAGTTAAAAATTTTAGGCGCACAGCTTCAAATACTTGGAGCACCTAGTCAAAAAGAATACTTAACGCTCCAAAAAGAGCGATTCAGGCTTCGTGTTGCAATATGGGCCTATTCTAGCAGTATTGAACACAACGAAAACAAATAAAAGAATCAGGATATTTCACACAAGGGTTATGCTTAGATATTAACTACTGACGTCACTCCGTTGAGTATCCTCACTATCCAATTGCTTGTTGTTTGCCTCCCTTTGAAATTCTGTTCAGGAAGATTCTTGATTTATTCAACATCTGGGTATTCGTGAGAACTAGCACAAACCTTGCTCATTTGGCTACTGCTTTCAAGCCATAGAACTCATGGACCAGCCCGTTCCGAAAAACGCTAGACATTTTTGTGTGTCAGCCAAGCGAAAACAAAGCTTTCTTTACAAAACGCAGCATTCCGTAACAGTTGTTCGCGAAGAAAGAGCACACGATTTAATTCTCATCCCCCGTTTCCATGCTTTCCGCTAGATCATCGATTGTGTAAGAATTAAGCTTGTGCTTCATTCCCTCATTTGCATGTGTCAGCGGAGTTGTTTACAACACAGAACTTGGGGAAAAAATGAACATTCAAGTTTGGAGAATCCACTGGGAAATTAGGCTTAAAGATGACGAATAGAACACACACTGATGAAAGGAAAATGGTGCAACTTTGTTATTTGGTGCCTGGTTGTGTTATATCTATGTTTATATTTATATTTATCAATATGAGTACGTTATTATGGTCAGGTGAGTAAGCACTAGAGAAGTCGCACTGTACTTTGGCTTTTAAGGCGTGGGGGTGCGACCACACATGATTTTTCAGGCGCACAGCCAAAAATCTAGTCGCATATGCGACCAGTTGGTCGTTAACTTTGAGCCCTGTTTACTCCTGCTTTATAACAATGGTTGATATTGCCACTTTGCAGTTCAGTAAATATCTGCCATTTCACCAACACTGAGGTGAGTAATTGTTTTAGTTTACACAACACAAGCTGGATAACTGGCAGACTACAAAATTACTTTATTTAGAACTAAGAACTACAAGTAAACCAAGAAATGTTCAGAAATTACAAATTCTCTGCTCGGAGGTAAATAGAACTCTGCTAGTCACCTCCGAGTTAGCAAATTAGAACGTGTGAAAGCACTATTCACTTGACGTATGGTATGTACATTGTACATGTACTTAAAACATGCCATTCTTACGGCAAATTTAAGCTCACCTCAACAGCTGATTTTTCTTTCCAGTAGTATCTTAGCGCCTCGTGTATCATGAAACGAAAGGTATCGCGCCGTTGCCGTGTCTTTTGCAACTCTTCCATAACCAATTACTTGGGTAACTAAAATAAACCCATTTGAGAACATTCTGTTCTCCAAGTTTATGCTCCGTTTAATCCAGTTAAAGGCTTTAAAACCTTCTCTTAGATTTTAGGGAATGAATACAACAAAACACAAAATTTAGCAGTTTTTATAGCGATGAAGCAGGGAACTGTTGTACGAGACGGCAAAACGACTCTGGCCAAAGTAAGCTTAAATCTGTTAAATCTAATAAATAAATTAGCTTAGTGAAGATGAGACAAGCGTTCGTTAGCTGTTACACTACCGTTTTCAAAGGACTTACCTATGATCCTACTCAGTTTAACATCTTCATTAAGCCACCTGCACAATATATCAGTCATTTTGGCAAGTATAAACGTCCAAATGGACGCTAAATGTGGACTGTCGTCTCTTTACCTCAAAATGTCCGCCATTTTCTCTATAAACACCACGAAGAGTGGTTACCAAGGAAACAAAGTGAGGTCCAGGCCCTCCGTTCCTCGGTCAAACAAGAAGCCTGGAAAGCTTGAAACTGGGCCGCGGGGCTTGAAAAAGCCAGGATGCGTGGGAATATTCTCAATGACACAAGTTGTTAATGCTATTACGCGATTAGCATTTTCCGCACAGGTCGTTAGAATGAAATATTAATTAGCATAATAAAGTGTATTATCGTTTGTCTCACGATGTAGTCACTTGAGATGTAGATCGCGACGTTTCGACTACTTACAAAGGTCGGCTGTGACACAACCAATCAGAGCCGACCTTTGTGATATAAATGATACCGTGCAATCAGTCGACCTTATCGCCTGAAGAAGACTAGCAGTAAGCAGTCGAAACGTCGCGATCTACATCTCAAGTGACTACATCGTGAGACAAACGATAATACACTTTATTATTGTATCTACCACGATGAATAACAACAACCTTTTCCTCGACATTGACCAGAAATATGGGCGCACAGCCCTAAGGTTGATTCGTCGACACGAGCGTTGCTCACGCAAGCTCGCACGCTATACCAACCATCTCACCTTTCTCACAAGGTGTATTAAGAACCACATTGTTCCAAGAGATCTGCAAGTTCGGTCGCCAGTTCCCACCAGAGGCGCACGCAGAGTCGCTGAACTAGCATCCATGAGATTCCTGAGGGAAAGAATCAGACTGACGCAGAGAGCTAAGGGAGATACGAAGAAAGAAGCCGAATCAACAGCACAGAGCATAACATCTGCTATTTCTGCGGATGACGCTGCAGAAGTACTCGACAAGATTAAATCCACTACCCAGCGAGTCTTTAATACCACCAAAGACCGTCAACAGCGCAAGTTTGAGAAACTTTTGCGAGAGAAACATACTTCTGATTCTCCTACAACTTTTGTTGACAAAACAAAGTGGGTTATCAACTTGTCATCCAGGACCCTTAACGAAGCTGAGGTGTCCTTACTGAAGAAAGGTCTAAATTTCGCCGTGACTCCTACGAGCGTCCCAGCCACTGAGATCATCGCCAAGATTGAGTCAGCAGCCAGGCCACTAGATGCGGAGCGAGCAGACACAGTCAGGAGATCCGTCAACACCATCCTTCAACAGGCACAACCACCCACGCCCAACATCACGAAGGAACAGCAGGAGGCTCTTAAAAGCTTAAAAGAGGACAACTCCATCATGGTCCTTCCGGCCGATAAAGGTCGCGCCAGCGTAATCCTGGACGCTGACACATACCACGCGAAAATGTCAGCGCTAATTGATTCCGGACCGTACCAGCTGCTCAACAAAGATCCGACAGACCGCTTGACCCGGAAGCTATCTGAGAAGCTGCTAACCCTGAAACGGAGTGGACACATATCAGAGGCGGTTTATAATAAGATCAGACCCCGACACAAACAACCACCTAGGATCTATGGCTTGCCGAAGATCCACAAGGCCGGCACACCCCTTAGGCCAATTGTGTCGTGTGTCAACACCTTTGCATACGACCTGTCTGCTTTCTTGGCTAACGTATTATCTCCTCTTGCAGGTAACTCGAACTTCACAGTGAAGAACTCAACTGACTTCGCCTCCACTATCGCCAGTGAAGAGATCCAGGACCACGAGATCATGGTGTCTTTCGACGTAGAGTCACTGTTTACCAACGTACCGATCGAGGACGCCGTACAAGCCGCGCTACAAAAAATGGACAACGACGCAGGCCTGGCTGACCGCACGACACTTACATCAGTTCAAATCGCGGACCTCTTGGATTTCGTATTAAGATCTACGTACTTCCAGTACAACGGATCGATTTACGAACAACGAGACGGCGCAGCCATGGGGAGCCCTCCATCCGCGGTTATTGCTAATCTCTACATGGAGATATTTGAAGAACAAGCAATAGAGTCCGCACCTTGCAAGCCTAAGATCTGGAAACGCTACGTAGATGATACTTTCACCATCCTGGATCGGGATAGGGTTGATGTCTTCCTGCAACACCTGAACAGTCAACAACCATCAATCCTTTTCACCATGGAGATCGAGAACAACAGCAAGATCGCCTTTCTCGACACGTCAGTTTACAGAGAACCTGATGGCCGCCTTACCACCAGTGTCTACAGGAAACCAACACGTACTGATCAGTACCTAGCGTATGATTCACACCACCCTCAGTCAGTAAAGCGCGGTATTGTGAAGTGTCTGTACGACCGGGCTAAACGTCTCGTGACCAAACCATCAGTAATCGCTGGAGAGAAGAAACATCTCTCATCTGTACTTGTTTCTAACGGATATCCCTCCTCTTTTGTACAGAAGATCACAAAGGCGCGAACAACCCCAAGAAGAGAGCCTGTCGCGGAATTTAAATCCACCGCCGTTTTACCTTATGTCCAAGGAGTTTCGGAGTCTCTCCGCCGCTGCCTAGAACAACAAGGCATTCGCACCGTCTTTAAGTCCGACACGACACTTCGGTCACACTTAGTGCGACCAAAGGACACTGTCAACCCGGCTAAACAAGATGGTGTTGTCTACAGGATTCCCTGTGAGTGCAGCAAAGTCTACATCGGGGAAACAGGGAGATCTATGCAGGAGAGGATCAAAGAACACGACAGGGATATACGACTCGCCCGTACCCAGACCTCCGCCGTTTCTGAACACACCCACGAGACCGGCCACTATCCTATCTGGAATGATGTCAAGTTTATTGATCGAGATCCTCACTGCTACACACGTAGGGTCAAGGAAGCTATTTACATAAGACTTCACCCTAATAACATCAACAGGGATAGTGGAATTGAAATTCCTGAAGCATGGATACCCACGATCAAGAAACATAACAACAGGAGAACGGTACAACAGCGGACCTCTGAGGGAACAGCTACTCGCCGGAACAATGGAACAATAGGAGGATCGAAATGCACCAATCACAGCCGACCTTTGTGATATAAATGATACCGTGCAATCAGTCGACCTTATCGCCTGAAAAAGACTAGCAGTAAGCAGTCGAAACGTCACGATCTACATCTCAAGTGACTACATCGTGAGACAAACGATAATACACTTTATTATTGCATCTACCACGATGAATAACAACAACCTTTTCCTCGACATTAATTAGCATGTAAACAACACTGACTAATACAGAATATAAGTTAGCAACGAACTGAGGTCGTTTCGCGCGAAAGTTCTCCCGGACTGACAGTCGGTTACCTCCGTGGTCAATGGATTAGAGAACGAAAAATAAATATGTGTGATATAACTTTGTTTCATTATGCCAATAATGTTGTCTTTTTCGCTAGAGAAGAGAAATTTTAGTCCGGGCGAACTGGCTTTCGGGCAAAACGACCGATTACCAGATTTAGGATTTTGAGTCTTTCTATGACCTTCTATTCTTACCAACAGAGACTCTGATGATTAACTTATTCGAGAACAAAAACTTGTGCGACAGGTGTCAAACCTGAATTATTGCCGGTCATGCGACGTCGTCAGATTCCCAAATAAAGAAATTATCAACCCTTCTGAGGTTTAAACTTTATCAGATTTAAGACTTCTTAAGAACTTGATGTTTTACAAAGTTTCAGCTTTACTTGTTTCTTCGTTTTGTTATAGAGCACGTTTTAACTTCCAAGTTTTTGCCTTCGGTGACATTGAAATGGCGGCCCTAGAAGATTGATTTGTCTTTGAAGTTTTTGCTAACTGAACAGTCCTTGCATTAGATGAAGTATTAATTTCAATGTGTCGGAGACCTAGAGTATTAAGGCGTTGATTTATTTTTAAAACTCAATGACAGATGTTTCTGTTACTTTACGGCTCTCATATTACTGCCACCCCTCCGGTTCCAAGGACACTGATATGGCGTCTCCAAACAAAGTTCTATAAAATTTGGGTGAAACACTTCTCCGAATAACGCGCGAATGAAAGACCGCACAGGCCTAAATCTTGGCGAGATTGTTTATATGACAATCTGGTAGATTCAGATTCTTAACTTACTTCGTTGAATATGGTTACAATTCAGTTTTTTTTAATGGCGTTACAGTGAAAACCAGAAATAAATTTGCGTGAAATGTTTATCCGAATAACGCAGATATAAGAAATGGTTCAGACCTAAATCTTTGCAAGGTTGGTTAGATATCATTGATCTATGATATCTCAGATTGTTGACTTTTAAATTAAAATTTGTTGAATGGTTGCCAGCTTTATTCTTGATAGTAAAAATCAGCAATTGCAATGCATTGTTATTCGAATAACTTTCACAGGTATAAGTGACTGCCTTATAACTTAAATTACTTTCCCTATTATAAAATTACTTTGCAATACGTTAAAACGTGATTTTAAAAGGATAGTATGTTTCAATGAAGAATACAAAAGCAAAAATCGACACAACGTAGCATGATTTTTTGAAGGTGTACTATATTTCTGATGGCCAAACCAGCCTTCTTCAGCTACAATGAGAATTTTACATTGGGACGTGTTTTTATGTAGCCGATATTTTCGTAATACAGGCAATACGTAAAAGTAATTGACACAGTAAATTAAAGATAAGCATACGGTAAAATAAAATAACATGATAAAAGAACATAATAAAAGAAAACAAATGGAAACAATTAATATGTTTCTTCACGGATGTTCAGACCATCAGGATCAATTGTTCTTGAATTAAAAAAGCTTCCCTGGCCTATCCAGGGAATTGATATTGATCCAACGTATACCAGCAGGGTCATCGTTCCGGTTGCTTGCCTAAACATTTTATGTTTCAATGTTCGTCAGAAGTTCATCACTCTGACCCAGGTGATTGAGAAGCTTCTGTTTTGCGAAACCGGAGACCTTTCATTCAGTTCTTGATAGTGGTTTTCGAAAATGAGTGGCGAAAGATTTTTGCGGCTGCGAAACATTTCGCGGGAAGAAATGACGATGCCGATACCGGCTTCAGTAAGACAGGTAATGTTCGGAACGATAGCAGTGTTGTCTTGTTTGCTGAACTTCCTATTCTGCCTAACTATGATAAGAAAACCCATCATGTTGAAAACACCACACAACATTCTTCTCTTGACGTTGGCAATCACAGATCTACTAGCAGGTAGGTACTTGAAAATGTTTTACGCAATCAATTTTTTTCAAGAAATTTAATCCTAACGAGTTGGTCAAAGATAACCAATTAAAGGAGTGGCAATAATTCTCCAAATAAAAAGACTATTTACAAGGATAAAACATTAAAAAAGAAAAAGCCAAACGTTTTCGACTTAAAATCAAGTCATCAAAAAAACATACCATCCAAATAAATCGAGTATTTAAGTCTTTCTTAATTGATTTCCCATGGGAAAAGCCTGGTTCCATTGCTGAATGAGCAAGCTTTCAACAACCACAAATCTCATGCGGTGCAAAGAACACGCCAGTCGAAGGGCTGGCTTGGATTCTCACGAAGATGACAGGTAGGTTTAGGATCATTACATGGTCTCGACATTAAAAGAATATCACTTTTTATTTACGGTCGTACAATTAGCTAACTCATTTGGCTCTATGTGAAAAGAAGTATTATTCTAGACCGTTCAGAGTGGAGTCCTTCGATAAAAATAAACTTGAAACAAATTAAATTTGCAAAATACAAAAGTTGGACGTTTAGAAAAAAAGAGCGCTGAATCTACTGTGAACTCACAGAGGCAGCCATTGTCTTTTTCGAACAAAAACTTGAAAAACTAAGCTAAAACAACTCCCCGTCGTCATCATAAGGGATGGATATGCTTCTAGTCATAAAAGCAATATGTCAGAAATAATGCGTTCGGCCTAATTTTCTTTATTGAACAAGATGTCTTAAGGTTTTTTGCCCAATTTTCCCAAAATAAACCTGTCTTCATCTTGAACAGAAGCAGCGAAATTATTCCCCGTACTTTTATTATTATGACTCTTTCGATCCAATGTTTGATCTTATATCTTCGGAAGAAAAGCAAAATTTTTTATTGAGACGTTTGTATCCATATCGACTCGCTCCAGTTTTTAACCAAAATGCTCCTTTGAATAAGAAACAATTGTTTGAGAAACAATTAGAGAGCACGCGTGAACGGATCCAACTCGTGCGGCAGCCACGAGTCGAAATTAAAACAAGTTCGATGTGTTCACAGGTACAATTAATCCCTAAATTTCCACAGTAAAGAAATATTTATATTAAAAAAAAGGCAACCGTAAATAGAAGTTTCTAGCAAAGAAACTAATGTAAAAGCTTTCACGGTTAGTTTTTCACATTTGCAATGCAGTGTAATCCAGCGTTGGGTACCAGGCAATTTTGGGATAGCCCGAAATTGCCTCACATACAGGCTAGATTATATTGCAATGCAAATGAGAAAAGTTAGCTGTGAAACGGGCGATTAAAATTTAATTGTTCAGCAACCGATACAATTTAGGATAAATGGATCCGCTTCCAACCAATCAGAAGCGGGTGTTTGAGGTAGCAGTATTATTGATGATAATAATCGTGAATCCAGTGGAGTTTTCCAAGATCTGAAGGTGATTTTGTTAATCTGCATGTGAAATTAGTCGTCGGTGTGAGGTATGTGAGCTGCGGATGATGAATCCAAATTAACTTCCGACATACAAAGGCAGCTGCAGTGAAAACACATCACGACCAGTCGCCAACTGTAGGTTTCTATGAAAGTAAATGTCTTAAGATATGAAGGTGTTTAAAACAATGAAGTTTGATGTTTACATGTACTCAACAGGAATTTTTATTCCTCTTACTCCTGGGCATATCTTCAGTGTCGCTTGATTTCAAGCTCTTCAGAGTTTAACTGGGGAAATCTTCTGTCGTGTACTCGGCAATCGATACGCGCTCTTCACATTGGGAACTGAGTCTCCATTTTAAAGGTCACTTGCCTAGCCCTAGAAAGATGGTATCGTATTTTTCGACCCATTATGTACAAGCGTTACTTCACCCGAAAGAGGGTCTTTCTTTACATCCTGGCTATTTGGGTCTGTTCCTGTCTTCAATAGATCAACAAATTTTTTGAGTGGAAATTGTCAGGAAGCAAATGTTTCAATGTTAAAGCGCCGTTTGGAGAAAAGGGAACTCAAGCCATGATAGTTATCTACTGTCTGATTGGGTTTTGTTTTCCATGTTTGATTACTTGGGCCTCGTTTGTCCATATCAAACTGCTGTTCAAGACATCGCCAATGGTAAGATGCCATAGTGAACGACAGAGAGCGCAGCAGAGAGCGTTACTGCGCATGTGCGCCGTGACCTCAATAATTCTGACATCGTATTGGCTTCCAGTTCAAACCATTTACGTTCTTACTGCCTTTTGCGTCACTAAGAATAGCCAGCCTCTGCACCATTGGGGTGGAGTTCTTGTTATTTTTAATTCGTGTGTCAATCCTTTGATTTACTGGATGACCACTAGAGAGTACAGGGCGGATCTTTTTAAGATCTTCATGTTTACCAAAACAGTAGAGCCCTTAAGGAAACGAGGTTATACAGTGGAAAATAAAAAGTGTTCAAGAGTAGTTTTACCAAGTCAAGTCAAAAAGGACACATTAAGCCTGGAAACTATGAAATGTTTTGAATAGTCTGTGGTTATTCTTTGTTGCACTCTATATCGATGCATCAGAACAACGAAGTTTGTTCGCCCAATAGAGGTGTATTGTCTATATTCTGTCCAGCTTCAAACATCAAAATTTGCAGACAATAACTTCACAGACAATGAAGTTGACATAGGTAAATTAACCACTGTTAACCGTCAGCTAACCGTGGGAGACCTCATGGTTAGTGCGCTCATCTCCGGATTGAGCGGTCCGGGTTCGAGCCCTGGCCGGGGTCACTGCGTTATGTTCTTGGGCAAGACACTTTACTCCATCAGTGCCTCTCTCCACCCAAGTTTATAAATGGGTACCAGCGAAATTAATGCTGGGGTCAACCATGCGATGGACTAGGATCCATCCATGGGGGAGTAGAAATACTCCTAGTTGCTTCATGCTACAGAAACCGAGATAATCAGCAGCCTGATGGACCTCTTGGCTCGTATGCATGTAGACTTTACCTTACGTTTATCAACCGTCAGCTTTACAAATTGAACTTGGTACGGCGGTTAATTAAAATATATCTTTGTCAACGTTCACGTAACCTTTGGAATGTTCACTAACTTTGTTAGTTTTGTACCGTCATCGTACAAATTGGGTTTAGTACCTTAGTGAACAAGATTTATAAAACCAACAATACCTAGCTCTTTTTTCATAACAAGGAACTTATTAATATTTTAGGTAAAAACACGTTTCCATCACGCATTATAGATAACAATGCCGTGGAACGTCATCTCACAATGTTCCTTGCTCCTACCGATACTTCCACCACTATCAGCTATCGGCAAACATCAGTCCACTAAGGGACCGTTCATTTTTTATGAGGGAGGGGGTGCTGGTGGGATTTGGGAAGCACCATTTAAAAATCGCATGACCCCCCCTCAGCTTACCAATTTTTTCACATGGCCCCCCCTTATAGCGGTCATTTTTTGGGATGACCCCCCCCCCAAAAAAAAAAATTGAACAAACAATATTTAGATTTCAACTTTTTTAATATTTCTCTATTATCCCCCTACTTCACGTTATTGTGCTCACTATGAAGACAATATTTACAATCTCTATACGACAGAGAGCTGTTGTTTAAAAAACAAATCAAAAGAAAGAGAAGTCAATTTCGGATCTCCTAGTTATGGCTCGCCCTGAGAGTGTGGCATTTGGCCTCTCATTGGCATCTTCCTCATCTGAATTGATGAATGCAAGAATGACGTCACTTGAGTCATCTTCTCCCCCAGAGTCAATGGTCACTTTCATCCGTTTCACTGCTGTCAGCACTTGCCCTGTTGTCATTTTGTGTCAATGTCCTGGCATTTCTCAGTGTTGGTTGGCCAGCTCTGAGAGGACTCTTCTGCTGCAAGCATGAATGTCTTACAATTGCCTTTACTTTCTCACTCTTGCTGCTTTTCAAATGCTGCTTCAGCCCGTGGTGGTTTGAGTACTTGTTTAGTTCTGGAACACGTAGCTTTTTAAGCTTGGTTAGACCTTCGCACAACTCAGTCCAAGGATAATCCTCCTCCCTACTTAACTTTGCCTTTTCTTCTGCTCTCTTGTTCCTTTTAAATTCCAGCACTTCAAGATGCTGAAGATAATCCACCACAAACTTCGATTTGACAATAAACTTATCTGCAAATAGAGCAACGCTCTCTGGGTCAGATAAAACCAGCCTGCCACTTCCATGCTCTTTCTTCTTTATATTGTTAATCCAATCGGGGAAAGAGCGCACTACTACATGAGCATCATAAAAGAGGCTCATTCCAAAATGCGCAATAATGGCGAAAGCGACGAGTCGTTTAAGAAAAGGTTTACAGCTGAACGATCCAGGCAGTTTGACATCTTACAAGCAAAAGAAGCAATTTTTCTAGGTGCGGATGGCTGTTCAGAAAGGGCGAGTGAGTTTTCCATGCAAGGGTACCAGTTGAAGCCCAGTGATGGAAGAAAACTGAACTTCTCCATCAAAGAGCACAGAGCAATGGTGGAAAAGTTGAATGTCATATTGAAAGATGTAAAGGAACACGATTCCACACTCTTTCAGTCCAATGGGCTTGCTTTAAAGCAGGGCGAAGAATTTGCCCACAGTTTTAATGTAAAACAGATCAAATGTACAGAAGCTAAGTTGACGAAGGTCACGCAGGACATGGAAGCACTAGAAAATAAGAAGAGCAATTATAACAGCATATTCAAAGGCATACTCAAACAGCACATCAACAAAAGGAGAAGGAAAAAAGAAAACCGCAGAAAGTCAAATGAAAGAAAGAGGAAGCGGACTGAAAACAACGTCCAACGAGTTTATGGAATCTGTGTTGGAAACCCGCTAGGAAATGATCTTCCACAATGCCTTGTGTACCCTCCTAGAACGGCCGTCCCGGAAGAGTGTCTTAAAGTTGAGGATGTTGCCACGTCGATATTTAGAAGAGATACGCCATACATCGCCCAGCTCTTAGAAGGGAATTATTTCACCAATGCTGCAAGAAGCAGAATCACCACCAACCTTGAGCGGGAAGTCAGAGATTATGTTTACACCTTCATGTACCCTGAAGAGTACACTCTGACGGAAAGCATTGCTGCTTCTTGGAGCATTGGTGAAAGAGACTCCCATAGCAGCACAAGCGGCGACGAAGAACTCGACGACAGCGGAGATGAAGATGAGTGCCGGTGAAAGTTGCATTCGAAAATAACAGTGTTAAATACTTCTTTTCAGTAGCTACAAATGCTTTTTGTCGCCAAACGTTTTTTTAAAGCAGAAGGAAAGTTTGTAATAAATTTGTATCCTGCCTTCTATGTTTATTCTATAGCATTTTTTTTGATATTCAAACATTATGCCATTTTAAAGTTTTACTAAAATATTTCACGTGACCCCCCCTTTTTCCCTTATTTTTTTGGGATGGCCCCCCCTCGAAAGCCATTTTTTTTCGCATGACCCCCCCCCCAAATCCCACCAGCCCCCCCTACCTTATAAAAAATGAACGGTCCCTAATATAAATTACCTCATTCGTTGGCCCTTTTTAGAACACGACTCAATGC
Organism: Orbicella franksi; assembly: GCF_964199315.1. Lineage (NCBI taxonomy): Eukaryota > Metazoa > Cnidaria > Anthozoa > Scleractinia > Merulinidae > Orbicella > Orbicella franksi. Next base: position 11,338,473 of record NC_138158.1, read on the forward strand.
AAAATTAGGCGTTTTACTCGGTGGTTTTTGAAACATTTCGACATGAAGTTAATTTGGTTTTTGTGTCCCCAATATGTCAAGAAACTTGTTCAGTGTAAAAGGCAGTCTACCCAAGTCGCTGCGATCTCGTGATGTTTACAAGTTTTCTTCTGCCTGCTGTGATGCCAAGAAAATTTCTCATGTCAATCTTTCACTGGCTATTTAGTTTTGTTTGTCAATGAGCAAATATGTTTTTCATCGGACAATTAAATATCCATATTTTCTATATTTCTTGTCACGTTTTAATATGACATATGTTCTACATTTATTTTCCGTTGTAATTCAATACTCTTTTTCACACATTATGATCCTTTTCTACATTTTACATGTACTGAAGAAGAATATAGTTTCGTCCGAAACGTGTTTACACAAAAAAAGTCGTCGTTACCATCTTGAATATGTTTTGTATTGAAGTAAATAACTTTATCGTTCACTGGCTGAATGTAACGTTCTGACTTCGTGCACAGTGAACATTTGACTTTGTCAGAAAGAGCATATATTAAGGGCAACTTAAATTATTAATAAAGGATTCATAAATCCCTCGCTTCAGAGTTTTATTTGGATAAAATCAGAAAGAAGCTTTAATTCGATAACAAATTTTGGCAATCAAACCCGAGCCGTAATGAACGTGAGCCAATTCGGTTAGAGCTGACCCGAATCAACGTCAAAGATTATATCTTTATCCCGGGACCCGCAAGAGTTAGTAGTCAGGGTATTCAAAGAGGATATAAATTTCCCCCGCCCTCATTGACCCTCATGTATATCTTGTATGGTTTGCATATAAGTAAGTATTTCTATTTCTGACATTTCTCTGTAGCTTTACGAAACCGTGTGCTTCCATCTGCAAGTTAAACTCAACCGTCTTACTCAGTAAATTGTTGTATGTGTTCTTAAGCTCCAGTAAAATATACAAGGACTTTACATTGTTGAATGTTAATCCTCCAAAACTAAATATTAACGCTGAGGGAGGCTATCTGGCACGAATTTACTTAGTTTAGACAACAGAAGCTAGTAATGTCCACTGTGTTTATAAAAACATCCGGGTAAATGTCATAGTGACGTTGTTTAAATTTTAACAAGAGCATCAGCATGGAAATATATATCACTTTTCTATGAAACGATTTTTCACGCTTCAATTTATTTCTTCGTCTTTTCTTTCGAAAGAAGTAAAGCATGTTTTAGAGAAAACTGCCTTGAACGAGGTTCAAATGATTATACAGCAAATATCACAAAAATAACAACAAATGAAGAACATTTGACTACACTGATTGCCGACGAAGACTTGCTAGATGTTTGTATGTGAGTGTTGACGGCAATCGTTCGTTGATAAATTTTTTGGTTAATTGTCGTTTTTAGCCGTCCCCCTATTGTCAAACCATGGACGCTTATTTTCTTTGTAGTTGTTGTTTCTTTTTTTTTGTTTCTTAACAAAGTTTCACCAAGACAAACCTTCGTTGTTTTCCTTCCTATCTATTCAGTGAAATAAAGCATAACTGAAACTAAGTTTTTTAATTTCTTTACCAAATTCAACAAAGATCACAAGCGCAACAAATCAACAAAACTAAGTCGGTGGAAAGCTTACTTAGCGATACGTGATCTTTGTAGATATAAACGGCAGTTTCTTTAGTTATTCAAATTTCAATTGTCAACCCTAAGCTTGTGGTAGGACGAATTGTAAATAGGAATAACTACTATACCTTTGTTAAGCTATAATTGACTTACGTAATGACTTTTCCGTATTAGTTTTATTTATTTAGGTTCCTTAATTTAAAAAACACTAAAGTAAAAGTAAGCACTAAATTCAGGCGCGCGGCAGTCGAAAATGGATGCACCGAGTACGTTTTCACCTCGGCGAAATAATTCCAGCAACGGAGTGTCGACACCAGCTTTAGACGATCACAGCCTTCAGGCTGAGGCAAGGAAGGCCGGGATCTTTGGATTAATAGCAGTTCTGTCGTTTTTGTTGAACTCACTGTTCTGTGTGATTATGATGAAGAAACCTGCCATGTTGAAAAGACCACACAACATTCTTCTGTTCTCTTTGGCAATCACAGATCTACTAACAGGTTTGTAGCTTTATTAAAAACGAATTTAACAGCTAGATCACGCCATCGTAGAATATTCTACTATAAAATAAAAATCATATTCAGCCCTGTGAGGAAAAACACATCAACAAAACACCAAAGTTGTTCATTTGAGAAGAGAACGAATGGTCAAATCTGCACAAAATTGTTATAAACTGTGCAATTTTCTAGCTTTTTGCTGCATTAGACCTTAATTATTTCGCTTGAAAGCGTGTTTGTTACGGCTCGGCTCAGAAATTTCAAAAAGGAACCGACATCTAATTTCTTTGGCCCTGTACAGTCGGAACGAACCTGTTACATCAATATCAACAGCATTCATAAATATTTAAAATAAAGTTTTAGCTCGTTAGCACCTAAGGGTAGGTGGTTGATTATGATAATGATGTCAAAAAGTGACACGAAATAAAAGCTGTCTTTTGATGAACAATTTTCAAGATGTTCAAATGATACTCAATTTCCTTTTCTTTATCGAATTGTTCAAATGTACTCAGGGATTTTTGTTTGAAAGACTGCTATATTAATACTTAGCCACAAAAACTATATTTTATTGATCTTATTTCGGAATAGTAATAAATGGAATAAACCCGAGTATCGGTTCGATTGTGTGAGTCACAGAATGTTTTCCAAGCATTCTGCTCTTGCACCTCTCTCCTCCCCAGAGACCTCCCCAGAAATTCGACAAGTTCGTTATAGGAAGCCGCTGTGAGAGATGAGTACAGACGCGTCTGCACTCGTATCATTCAGCGGATTCTCCTCACCCAGATAAACCCTTTGAGCCTTCCCTTTTGCCAGGAAATAAAAGACCTGGGGTTATCAATTTATTATTTATCATGATTATCATTATCATTATCATTATGATGATTATTATTATTTAATTGCTACCTCTTATTTACAATACAAACATTACTTACTAATTGACAGTTACTAGACACCGGCGAACTTAATACTGGGGGTAACCCAGTCTGACTAGCTTGGTCAGGGAACATGCGCTACAAAACAAAAACATTTCGGTTGCAGACATAATCTAGAAAACACTACTTATTTGGTTGAAAACTGCGCCTTTTAGCCTCTAGCTGTTTTCTGAGTTTCTATGTACGTATAGTAACAAAAAAAATTGTTTCCAAAACGTAAGTTAAAAAAGCGAAAATATTCACTTCAGAATAAAAACTAGCGGTGAAAAACGACGTTTCGATCTCTCTGAGATCATGTTCAAGTTGAAGAAAAAACGAATGAAATATACATATATACATATATAACACACATATATATATTATTATATATGTATATTTCATTCGTTTTTTCTTCAACTTGAAAATGATCTCAGAAAGATCGAAACGTCGTTTTTTTATCGCTAGTTTTTATTCTGAAATGTTTTTCAAAAAAACTACTAATATGAAAATATTCACGAGCTGAATAATTGTTTAATGAATTGAGGAAAAAGTAGCCATTCTGGAATTTTTTGGAATGTATTTCTCGAAATTGAGGTCAATCAAAATTAGCTTTCTTTGTAACTCTCTTCCTTGACAATTTTACAGTTATCAAAAGTTTAATTTGTAATAACGCACCCAATGTTTTTGTTGTCAACAGGTGTCTTCATTCCTCTTACTCCCGGCTATGTTATCAGCATCGACTCATTTCCAGTTCCGCGCGGTTTAGCTGGTGAACTCTTCTGTCGTGTTCTCAGTAGTAGGCATGCTCTGTTCACATTGGGAAAAGTCTCCATTTTAAAGGTCACGTGCCTGGCTATCGATAGGTGGTACTGTATTTTTCGACCCATTATGTACAAGCGTTACTTCACGCGAAAGAGGATCTTTCTTTACATCCTGGTTATTTGGGTTTGTTCTTGTTTTCTGCAGATCAACAAATTTTTTGAGTGGAAATTGTCGGGAAGTAAATGTGTTAATGTTAAAGCACCTTTTGGAGAAAAGGGAACTCAAGCCATGATAGTTATCTACTGTCTGATTGGGTTTTATTTTCCATGTTTGACTACTTGGGCCTCGTTTGCCCATATCACACTGCTGTTCAAGACATCGCCAATGGCAAGATGCTACGGTGAACGACAGAGAGCGTAGCAGAGAGCGTTACTGCGCATGTGCGCTGTGGCATCAATCACTCTGACATTGTGTTGGCTTCCAGCTCAAACTATTTACGTTCTTTCTCCTTTTGGCGTCACTCAGATTGGTAGTACATTACATCGCGCAGGAGGAATTGTTGCCATGTTTAACTCGTGTGTCAATCCCTTGATTTACTGGATGACAAACAGCAAGTATAGGGTTGGTTTGAAACGTTTCAGGAAAAAAAAAGCTCTCAACAGTCTTAACAGGGGAGTGATAACGCATTCCCAAGCTGTTCTCACAGAGGTGAACTTTTACGACACTGCCTTGTGAGATTTTTGCATTCTCGTGTGGATTTTCAATTACGTTTTCATTACTATGACCATGGTAACTATGCTATGACAAATTTTGCAAACTCGTTATCATGCGTCACTGTTATTCATTAGGGAGCTTTATCAACGACGTCGGCCACGCCGAGGACGACGCCTAGTCAAAAATGAATTGATATTCTACAAGCGAAAATCGCAATTGTCCAGATCTGTTCAGTACGCCAATGACTTTAAAATCGTGCTCAGGGTGAATATGCAAAGACAACCTTAAATTCCAATGGAAATACGAAAAACTAGTCGTCGTCGTCGTTCGCGTTCCTCAAACTACGCAGAACTTGGTCATTTCACGTTCTTGTTTTGCATGGGACGGTGAAGAAATTTACAAAGACTTATAACGCACGTGCACAGCTACTGTTTTGTTGGTCAACCTTTTTGTTTGGTGGCGTTCTCGCTGCCGTCGTTGTTTGTTTAAAATCCCTATTATTGATAAATGTAATTCGGATGAGTGCATCGAAAGACTGGACATAGCTATAAAGATATACGGACAAAAGAGGTATTTTGAACATAGAATTACAATTCCGTGTAAATCCGATCGCCAACAGAGATACATTAACTCTTCTGGAGTACGTTTGTAGCTATAATTTACGTAATAGGTTAATCACTCGATGGATTAAATGAATAATTAATTACAGTGGCTTTCTTATATGAGCAAGGCCTAAGCTACTCAATGAGATCTCTGATAAGCACACCTAAAAACCCCCCATACAATTATATTTTCTACCAAACACTTCAACGGTAAATAAGCAATTTGCATTTATAAGAACATTTAAGTGAACATCTATTATTAGGGTGTGCGCCATCAGGTCACAAGAGGGTCAGTTTTAGACAACCTCGTCGCCAGGCTCACTCTCCTCTGCCTCCCTTGTCGTTGGGAGAAAGAGACATTGCATGTCCGATTTCGCTCAAATGGGCGGTTTCAAGTCCTTACAGCTTGTAGTAGCTGTAACTGTGTATCTGAGGCAATCAAGAAGTATAAGCGAAAATCTACATTTTATGTTCGATTTCGCTCAAATGTGCAGTTTCAAGTCTATACAACTTGTAGCAGTAAAAAGGCAATTGTTAGGCAATCATGCTGTAAACTGTAAATAACTGTAGCTCCTTTCAAATACAGCTCGGCTTTTCGCATGTTTATCCGTTAGCTTTGAGCTCCTTGTTTCTTAATTTTTATTGGAAAAGTGCACGTTTACGTAAGCCACAATGCGGCCGGATTCCTCTGGATTAGAAACTTTTAGATTCTAATCTTTTAAATAAACTAAAAAGCGAACTTTGAAGCGATCGTTCTTCTCTCGAAAGCCTCTGGAAACAAAAAGTTTAGCAGAAGTCTAGTCTGTGATTGTTATCTCATCAGCCAATCAAGTTATTTGAACAATTCTAAATAAGATTGTGATTGGCTTATTTTAGCGTCCTTAATCAGAGAACAGATGCACGCTTACGCCACTTTTCTTTGTTTGGAAAATAAAGTTTGGTTTGAAAATATAAGCTGAATGTGTGGGGAAATTATGGCTTCGTTATCATAAAACAAATACAGAAACTTTGAGTGTGCTCTCTTCTGTTGGAAAGCACGTAAGAAGCATTATAGCACCCAAGAGGTAGAGAGCAAAACTGGACTACGTCTCATGTTTCCGCCAACACTTCTTTCGTGTTGTACCGCTTCCTGCGTACAACAGAACAGAGCACAGTTGAGGTTTCTCAATTTGTTAAGTAGCGGAGCTCCGGCGGCACAAAGGACTACCAAGCGGAGCACCTTAACTATAGGAACAGAACCATATACATGCATAAAAATAGGAAACCATGCAACCTTTTTTTTCCCACAAAGACGAAGACGACAAGGCACGACAAGGCGGCCATACTCCAACATGCAGCCTTGGTTTGCAGCCTACTTCTTGGATATTGGAAAATCACGTTATAGTCAATTGACACCTGTCAAAACAAGGTATCTGCTGACCAGTATCACGGGCTCAGGTTTAGAGTTCATTGAGATCACATGTTTTTTAATTGACCTCTGCCCAGGTACTGGTTTTTGATTGGATCACAGGTTCAAGCCAGGTTAATTTATTGTAGTAACGAGCTTCGTTTTTAGGTTTGGCTAATTCTATAAATTATCAACTGTATGTAAAACAACAGGCAACGAGTAATTTTCGCAACTTTTTTAATCGGGAAAACGTTACGGATGAAACTTCGTCCATCTCGGCTTAATACAGCCAATCAGAATACAGGAAAGCCGTTATTTAACGTTATTACACCCAACCCTCCTATCATGATCCGCGCGTATCTCGCATTGTTTGTGTTGGCCGCTTTATTGTACAAATGACAAAATTACTTCATTATGATTGGCTGAGAGCCGGCCAATTTATCGTTATTTTTAATTTGCACTGCTGATTTGTCCAGTCACATAATAAATGAGTGATGGTATGGCTAAAAGCTTGATAAATTAAGGATTTAAATTAATGGTGATATTTTCACTCGTAGTATAAAGCCTTAACTGTATTCGCCTTCATACGATTACCTATACGTATTTTCAATGGCATGATATAAAATAAATATGCAATGCTCTCTCGTGGTTTACCATGGAATGTCTCACTAGTCACTTGTATTTTCTTGGCATACACATTGGGATTAAGGCTCGTGTTTATACTGACAAATACAAGTGACTCGTGGGATTTTTCGTGGTATACCACTCGAAAGCGTTGCATAACAAGCATAGAAAGGATACAACGGTGTGTAATGTGTAGTTAATTACAACATGACAACAAACAAATAACAAACAAATAACAAAGAACATTTCTCTGTGTGCATTCTCTGAATACGCACGATGCTTCTGAAAAGAAGCATCGTGCGTGTTCAGAGAATGATTGAAAAGAACCGTCCCAACAAAGAGCACATTTCAAGACGTGTTTCTGGTCCCCCTACCGTTGAAGAAATGCGCTCAACAGAAGAAGTAATCATCAAGTCAGTACAGTATTGGTATTTTCAAAAGGAGATTCAAGTACTCCAGAACATCAGCAGCAAAGATCGCATGTTCCAGAATCGCCAGAATACCTACAACAGAAATAAAAAGCTGAAGAGGGCTAGCTCGCTCTTTAAACTTGACCCATTTCTCGATGAAAAAGGAATGCTCAGAGTAGGACGCCGACTCCAGAAAGCCGCCTAGCATTTGAAGTAAAGCACCCCATTGTTACGCTTAAGAAGAGTCACGTAACTAAACTTCTGATCAGACAGTATCACAGTCAAGAAAAACATCATCAAGGCTGTGGTATGACCCACAACGCACTCAGACAAGCCGCTTATTGGATTATAAACGGACGCTCCTCTGTTTCCCGCCATCTCCGAAAGTGTACCATCTGTCGCAAGCTCCATGGACCTGCTTAAGTTCAAAACATGGCGAACCTCCCCGAAGAACTTATTACTCCCGCCGCACCTTTCACATACTCTGGTATAGACGTTTTTGGTCCTTGGCACATTAAAGAGGGCCGAAAAGAACTCAAGCGCTGGGTTCTAAGTTTAACCTGTCTTTTCTCCCGGGCTATACATTCGGAGACCTTAAACTCAATGGAGACGGATGCATTTATTAACGCGCTCAGGTGATTCATCAACCGAAGAGGCAAAGTCCGTGAATTGAGATGTGATCCAGGGACGAACTTCGTAGGAGAAAGAAATGAGCTCAACGCTGCTTTCAGAGATGTAAACACTGATTCTGTTAAGAACTTCCTCCTGACCCAAGATTGCGACCTGGTCGAATTCAAGATGAACGTGACGTCCGCATCCCATATGGGTGGCATATGGAAGCGACTTTTTCGTACCGTGCGCTCAGTCCTCTCTGGTCTTTTGGAAGACCACGCTCAGCAGCTTGATGATGAGTCACTTCGAACTCTGTTCACCGAAGCAGAAAACATCGTGAATAGCCGTCCGGAGTATTGCCTGCTACAACAGAAACGTCAGAAATAGAATAACGTTAGCCCCTACAGTCAAGTTGGTGATATTGTCCTCATTTGAGATGAATCCTGTCCTACGAACCAGTGGCCACTTACCAGAGTGACGGAAATCTATCCCAGTGAAGACGGACTTGTTCGGAAGGTCCTCCTCTTCGTCATCCAGTCTGGGAAAGAGAAATTTTTTTCAAAGACCAATTTACAAGTTGATCCTGATCTACCACCCAAATGAAGATGAAACCGACAACTGATTCAGGCACCGATAAAGGAACCTTTACTACTGGGGTACGACCCCGTCGGGGAGCCTGAATTGATTCTTCATATAGGAAAAATAACGTTGATCAAACTCTGATAATACTTTAAGTGTCTTGATATTTGTTTATTGTAACTTCATACATTCTTTCAATGTATGGGGGGAGCCATGTAACTCCTTCTCAGTCGTTTTGATTGCGTGACGAATCCCCTCATGCCTTAGTTTGAGATACGGGACCTTTAGTGGACTTCTGCTCGTGCGAAGGAGAACGTTTCGAAACGCTACTTAAGTGTTTTTGTAGCTTCACTACCTGGTTTAGTTTTAGCTTCACCCGAAGCCTCTCATGAGTATGGTTCATTACAGTCTTTGACAGTCCTGAACCCGGATGATTTGTAAGCCTTAAGTCATCACAACATCGTTCCTGAATAAACGGATTGGATTGTTAGACGTATGACTCGTACTACTGCGTTTCCGCATCCCATTTCATACCGAAAGGCGGGTGCTCCAAGAGAGTGGATTCGAATAACCCGTTCCTTATATGTTAATGAGGCGCATAATATTCTAAAGACCAGGCCCGAGAGACCAGGGGCCCGTTTCTCGAAAGTCCCGGAAACTTTTCGGGCCCGGAAAGCCTTAGCAAAATCTCTACCCTTACTATTACAGAGCTGTTTTGTTTACATATTCTTAATATGAACAGAGGTTCCCTTCATACAAGAAGTTTCAGGCGTATACACTTCTCCGTTTTTAGATACAGATGAACTAAAAATGGCTTTACGGGCCCGAAAAGTTTCCGGGGCTTTCGAGAAACGGGCCCCAGGTTGAGTACGCAAGAGATTGTTTTGCCGTTGGAATGTACTGGACTGTTTAAAATCTGAACCAGAACATTCTTTGCAAGGGAAAAAACAGAAAAGGTGCGCGAAATACGCGTAGTACTCTTGATTATTGATTATTCTTGCCATTTTTTTGATGTTACGTTACATTATATGGCTGGATTTCTGACGCCTGTGACTGAGAAACACTCGCGCCGGTACTTGCAGACCGGCATGAAAGCATCGGAAGAAAACAATATCTCATTGAAGGCTTGTTATTTGGAATAAATGTCCACAATTAGGAATTTGAAGCGCTAGGAGAGTTTTCTTTTCTATTCAATCTGAGGACAAATGCTAGGGAAATTTCCCGGGAAATTAAATTTTCCAAAAATAGCGAAAATTATTGAATTTCCGCAAAGCGAACCTTCAACCGAATATACCGGAAGGAAAATCAAATTTAGGACAAAATTCCGGGTAAGAAATTTTCCAAAATTTGGATACACCTCGCGAGGTTAACGTTGTTCTTGGGCTCTTAAATTCGAGAAAATGATGTTCCATTCGTCAATGGAAATTTCTAGAAATTCAAACCGGAATTTTTCACCGAACAGAAAGTGCCATTGGTTTCAGTTTGGTGCGTGCTTTTTTAATTGTTTTTCCATTACTATTTAGTGATTCTTATTAGAATATAAAAAACAGTTTTGATAAGATAAAATTTTATTGTACACTCCTTAAAAGGTTTTTCAGTGAACAATATAATACATGAGGTGAGATAAGTACAAAGTACACTAGTTATATATTATGTATGAAGTACACTAATGATATGAAAAAAATAGAAAGAAAGAAAAATGAAAGAAATAAGAAAAATGAGAAAAATTTAATTTAAGAACTCGCTGAGAAGCTTTGTCTTCAGAGTTTTCTTAAAATTTGCATGACTCTCGCATAGTTTTAAGTCTTTGTCTAAAGAGTTCCATAGTTTTACTATTCTGTAATAAAAAGATCTCTGACCAGCAGTGGTTTTGCACAGGGGAATATTCAGTTGTTGTGAGTTTACACGGGTTACACGAATTCACTCTAAGGAGTGTAAAAAGAGACGGATGTCCCCTGCACAAACAATAACAACTGAATGAACGGCAGAGAAATGAGTAGACAAACGAGTGCAAAGCAAACAAACGCCCAAACACAAGCTAGGCAACGGAACAACCAGATGATCGAAAGTGCAGGTAGACGCTCGCTACCCAAGTAGCGAAAGCAGTTTAAGCAGCAACGCCAACAACGCCAAAAACAACATCGATTAGAAAACGACTTAAAATATTCAACCTACGAATCTCGCGAGAATTTAGATTAATTCAGTGACTTCAGTTTGTACATATTGTCAGAATTATCCTAAACAGAATATGTAAGACAGCGTCAAAATTCGAAAAAGAAATTTTAAAAACTGGCCGTCGTATAGTTCACGTTCTCTCGAATATGCAGAATGTGGCTATTTGACGTTGTTGTTTTGTGACCTTTTGTAAACAACGGCAAAGAAATTAACAAAGAATTATAACGCACGCTTACACAGTCATTGTATCCGTTGCCGTTGCCGTTGAAGTTTGCTTAATTAAACTCCCTAAAACTAAATAAACAGCCAAATAATGAACAGCCAAACGAGCACAAAACAAACGAAAGCCCGGCCGAAAAAAAGTACGGTTGAGAGTGCAGAAAACATCTCTGTTGTGAAACCCAATCAAAACATATAAAATGACGTTCCCGCCATTTTGTCCAATGTAGTTTCGAGAAAGTCGCTTCGGCTGTCACCGCATCGCGCGAGTAACATCCGCCGAAGAACTGGGTGCAATGTCTAAAAATAACTTAAGAGGGATTACCTTAGTTAGAGGACCTATATGGGGGATTCACTCTCTTACCTTGATAATCTCTTGAAAGCCAACAATCAACTCTTCGAGATGAAATTCTAAACTTCGAAGAGATTTGTTCTGTAAGAGTGAAATAGAACCGACATAATGCTAAACATATTCAGAGAGTTACAACAACCACCAGTGATGTAGAAGTGCTTAGAAGTGTAAAGCTGAATTCGTTTTATTGGAATATAGATGTAACAGGGTAAAATTAGGAAAAAAATCTCCGCTTCATTTACAACTTTTAAAAGTATCTCGCAAGGGAAACATTTTTAACATCAAAGTGTCATCTCTAATCCTCAATAATTTCACTATGGTAGTGACAAACACGAAAACTTTTACTCTTTTGGCCACTACAAACCGTCTCTTATTTAAGAAAATTTTGTATTTCTTTTTTCTTCTGATCATCTCTGTTTTTGTTAATTAAATATATTGAATTGAATTTTGAACTCGTCACAACGGTTGTTCGTTTGCTAGGAGCTATCTTTTGCATTGACACGTTCGACTAAATTATAGATGGTAAATGATTGTCTAACAAATTATCTTTACTATGAACTAAAAAGTGTAAAGAAATGATATTTCTCCTGCGATTAAAAGTATCTTTAAGGTTACCGGGTGCAGTAATGTTTGTCTCAAAAAATTTACTTCGATAAAGTTTCAAAATTTCAAGTAAGAGACAAATTTCTCGAACGCCTGTATTAATTCATATACATGCAGAAGGGTATAGAATATTATTTATGACGGATCATTATGTAAAACCCGTTTCTACGGAAAGCTGGCCAATTATTATTATAATCTGTTTTTCACCGTTAAGATTACTTCAAACCTTCGCGGGGCTATATTGGTCGATTAATTTTTGTCAAGAAAATTAATGTCCGCGAAGCACAAGTTTGCATACTGTGAACGCTAGGGGTTCTGTTATTTCATTGGCTCGGGGCTTTCAAGTTGACACATTCCTCTGTGAAGGCGTGATATGTTTATAAATCTTTAGCAGGCGAAAACTCGCACTCGTTTTTCGAGAGAATCCCTTCACTTTAAATGAATTAATAGGGTATGCAGATTTGACGGTTTTCCATGAAATTTCGTCAGAACATTCACTGATAGATATGGAACAAAAGCGTATCGGCGAATTCCTTTATTTTAAAGGAATTACGCGAATTTTTCGATAGTCGAACTTGACAGATCTATAAAAAGACAACCAATAGAAATAACAGAAAATGCTGACACGTTTCTGGAGATCGAGGCTTTGTGATTAACACTGCACAGTTATTTTGCATGAACGATCGCATTTGAGACCCGATTAATTCGCCGGAACGTCAGTCGGTCATTTTGGAGTTGACGGCCTCTGCCGCCTTTGGAAGGCAAAATCCAAAACAAACCTTAATTTTATCGAATTCTACATTTTATAACCTTTCTATTGATATATAGTTTGTGGGGGTTTCCTTGAAAACAGCGCGCGTTCGAATTTTTTTCTGGAGGACTTCCGCGAAGGTTTGAAGTAACCTTAACATTGTAGTTTTGGGAATGTTATATTCCATGATATTAATTGTAATTAGTTGTATGTAAAACAAACAGGCCGAGAATAATTTTCAAGAACGTCACTGACAACTTTTTTTAGATGTAAAAACGTTTCGGATGAAACCTAATCCATCTCAACTTCAGCCAAAGTAACAGAACCCGCTAGCACAACATATAACTAATAAAAACGAGGCAAAAAATATGGAAAATATAACTAATTGCGGGGTTAAAAAATATTTACTTTAGACAAACAAAACTAAGTAGCCAGTGAAAGATTGACATGGAAAATTGGCCTCTTGAGTAAGGTTTTCTCTGGCCCAATGAACTTGAAGCACCTCCTTTAAGAATCAACTGATTTAGCTATTCAGCCGTTGTATTTTGAAAGGCAACCCAATATCAAGCTAAACAGGGATAGTCTCAAACACTAATGATTATTTCTCTTTTCCACGACCCTTTACTTTTTCAGGTAAATGGGGTTGCTATTTTTGAATATATTAGCATTCAAGCACTTAAACATCAAGTTAGCGATGAAGAAGGAGGTCAATCAATAGCTGCATTTCTTAGATGTACTAATATCACATCAGGTTTTTCACCAAAGTATCTACACTTCTTGAGTAACGCTTTCTGTGGCCCAATGAACTTAAAGCACCTCCTTTAAGAGTCAATTGATTTAGCTATTAGGTGAAATTTTGAAAGGCATTTCCGACAACAAGCTAAACAGGGATAGTCTCAAACAATTATTTCTCTTTTCCACGACCCATTACTTTTTCAGGCGAATGGGTTTGCTATTTTTGACTTATATTAGCATTCAAGCACATAAACATCAAGTTAGCGATGAACAAGGAGGTCAATCAATAACTACATTTCTTAGATGCAGTAATATTACATCAGTTTTCCACCAAAGTATCTACACCGGTCTTGTCACTAACTTTATTAGTTTTGTACGGTCATCGTACAAATTGGGTTTAGTACCTAGGTGAACAGGATTTATAAAACCAACAATACCTAGCTCTTTTTTCATAACATGGAACTCATTAATATGTTAGGTAAAAACATGTTTCCATCTCGCATTATAGATAACAATGTCGTCAAACGTTATCTCACTCTGTTCCTTGTTCCTACCAATACTTCCACCACTCTCAGGTCGGTCATCGGGAAACATCAGTCTACTAATATAAATTACCTCATTCGCTGGGCCTTTTTAGAACGCGGCTCAATGCAAAATTAGGCGTTTTACTCGGCAGTTTTGGAAACATTTCGACCTGAAGTTGGTTTTTGTGTCCCAACTATGTTAAGGAGCTTGTTCAGTGTAAATGGCAGTCTACCCAAGTCGCTCCGATCTCGTGATGTTTACAAGTTTTCTTGTGTCTGCTGTGATGCCAGAAAAATTTCTCATGTCAATCTTTCACTGGCTATTTAGTTTTGTTTGTCAACCAGCAAATATTTTTTTCATCCGACAATTAAATATCTATATTTTCTATATTTAGTAAATGGTTTCAACCCAGGAGTATCAGTAGTTCGTATAGTGTGATCGTCCGGGTGAGGATAGTTCTGAAAAGAGCTGTTGTTGGTGACTGACGTTTCGACAACCTGAGCGGAAGTCATCTTCAGAGTCAAGTGAATAGTTCTTGTCAGTCGATGATGTTATAAGTCTGGTCCGTTGAACATGATTGGTCAGTTTAGCCATGATGGTATTGGCTGAAAGACTCGTGTAAAGTTTGTCATCAGTCATTGGTGGGTTTCGATCCGTCTATTGTTAGTCAAATTGAGTCGGTCTGTTGGAAGTCCGTTTGTCGGTTTCGTTTCCGTCATGGGTAAGTCGTTTGTAAGGCTCCGGTAGTTGTTGACATCTGTTAAGTGGCGTTTGTTCTAGGTTAGTGTACCAGCTTTCCAGAGTCAGTCGTTGAAAATAGTTTGCACTGTAGGTTAAGCACTGAGCAGAGTCTCAGTCAATGTTGTGGTTTGTCAGTTGATGATGTCAGCAATGTGATTGTTGGCATCACCATTACTCGTGGCTCGTTTGTGCATGTTCAGTCAGTCTCGTGTTAAGGTTTCTGCCAGTCTCACTAATGTAGGAAATCTGGCAGTCGGAGCATTTGATCTTGTAAACTGCTCCCTGTCTGTTGTTAGGTTCGTCCCTGTCTTTCACGTTGGTCAGTAAGTGTCGTAACGCTGTTGTTCGATCTCTTTAATAAACTGGATGTCGGCGTTCTGTTCGTTTAGGTGGTCGTGAAAATCGTCAATTTCGTCTTTGTGAACGGCGGTAAAGGTGTCTTGAACGTAGCGTAACCAAGGCGGTTTCGTTTCTCGACAAGTTGCAAGGGCGCGTTCCTCCACCTGTTGCATCACAATTTCTGCGACAACAACAGAAACAGGCGACCCCATGGCTGTTCCTTGCAACTGTTTGTAGTATTTACCGTTATACTGAAAGTAAGTCGATATAAGGCAAAGGTTCAGTAAGTCCATGATGTCTTCCGTCGGTAACGGTAGTTTAACAGTAGATTGTTGCATAGCAGTCTCGGTAAACTGTAATGCCAATTGAAGTGGAATACCGATGAACACTTTATTGACGCTATTAAGACAGTACAGATGCCTGACGACTACAAACTTGTGTCTTTTGATGTGAAATCACTGTTCGCCAGTATTCGAAGAAAATGGAAAACATCCTTCTCTAGACTGTTTGGTAAGGCGTGACAACAACGAACTGCGGACGACAGTGTACAGAAAACCGACGCATACCGACAGATTACTTGACGAATCATCCTACAACCCGGCTTCACACAAAGTCACGAGTATAAAGACTTTGACGAGACGAGCGCAACTAGTTTGTGACACACCGGACAGCTTACTTGACGAAAACAGATACCTTGAACGTGTTTTTCCCAAAAACAACTACAACGCTGACTTTATTAGACGAAACAATTACCGACCTACTGAAGCTGACGCAACGAACAGGAACCCAACTTCTGTTACTACAGTGACTAAACCTTGCATTAAGGGCACTTCTGAGACCATCTCACGGATCCTACAGCCCTACAACATCCGTGTAGCCCACAAACCTACAACTACGTTACGACACTTACTGACCAACGTGAAAGACAGGGACGAACCTAACAACAGACAGGGAGCAGTTTACAAGATCAAATGCTCCGACTGCCAGATTTCCTACATTGGTGAGACTGGCAGAAACCTTAACACGAGACTGACTGAACATGCACAAACGAGCCACGAGTAATGGTGATGCCAACAATCACATTGCTGTACATAATCAACTGACAAACCACAACATTGACTGAGACTCTGCTCAGTGCTTAACCTACAGTGCAAACTATTTTCAACGACTGACTCTGGAAAGCTGGTACACTAACCTAGAACAAACGCCACTTAACAGATGTCAACAACTACCGGAGCCTTACAAACGACTTACCCATGACGGAAACGAAACCGACAAACGGACTTCCAACAGACCGACTCAATTTGACCAACAATAGACGGACCGAAAACCGACCAATTTGATTAACAATAGACGGATCGAAACCCACCAATGACTGATGACTAGCTTTTCTCGAGTCTTTCAGCTAATACCATCATGGCTAAACTGACCAATCATGTTCAACGGACCAGACTTATAACATCATCGACTGACAAGAACTATTCACTTGACTCTGAAGATGACTTCCGCTCAAGTTGTCGAAACGTCAGTCACCAACAACAGTTCTTTTCAGAACTACCCTCACCCGGACGATCACACTATACGAACTATTTTCTATATTTCTTGTCACGTTTTAATGACTTATATGTTCTACATTTATTTTCCGCTGTAATTCAACACACTTTTTTTACACACTATTGTCTTTTTTTCACGTTTTACTTGTACTGAGGAAGAATATCATAGTTTCGTCCGAAACATGTTTACACAAAAAGAGTCGTCGTGACCATCTTGAATATGTTTTGTACTGAAGTAAATAACTTTATCGTTCACTGGCTGCATGTAAGTTTAACTTCGTGCACAGTAAACATTTGATTTTGTCAGAAAGAGCATATATTTACGGCAACTTAAATTATTAATAAAGGATTTATAAATCTCTCGCTTCAGAGCCTTATCTAGATAAAATAAGAAAGAAGCTTTAATTCGATAACAAATTTTGACAATCCAAGCCGTGCCGTAATGAACGACAACCAATTCGGCTAGAGCAGACCAGAACAAAGATTATATCTTTATCCCGGGACCCGCAAGAGCTAATAGCCAGGGTATTCAAAGGATATTAATTTCCCCTGCCTTCATTGGCCTAATGTATATCTTCCGTGGTTTACATATTTCTATTTCTGATATTTCTCTCTATCTTTACGAAACCGTGTGCTCCCATCCGCAAGTCAAACTCAAACGTCTTAAATTGCTGTATGTGTTCTTAAGCTCCAGTAAAATATACAAGGGCTTTAAATTGTTGAATGTTAATCCTGCAAAATTAAATATTAACGCTGAAGGAGGTTATCTCGTATGAATTTACTTAGGTTAGACAACAGAGGCTAGTAATGTCCACTATGTTTACAAAAACATCCGGGTGAATGTCATAGTGACGTTATTTAAATTTAAACAAAAGCATCAACAAAGCAATCACTTTTCTATGAAACGATTTTTTTTTTTTTTTTTTTTTTTTTTTCACGCTCCATTTTATTTCTTCTTCTTTTCTTTCGACAGAAGTAAAGCATGTTTTAGAGAAAACTGCCTTGAACGAGGTTCAAATGATTATACAGCAAATACCACAAAGATAGCAACAAATAAAGAACATTTATCTACACTGATTGCCGACGAAGACTGGCTAGATGTTTGCATAAGAGTGGTGACGGCAATCGTTCGTTGATAATTCTTTTGTTAATTGTCGTTTTCAGCTGTCCCCCCATTGTCAAACCATGGACGCTTATTTCGCTTTGTAGTTGTTGTTTTTTTTTTTGTTTGTTTGTTTCTTTTTTTTTTTTTATTCTTTTATTTCTTAACAAAGTTTCACCAAAACAAACCTTCGTTAGTGGACTTCTTTTCCTTCCTATCTATTCAGTGAAATAAAGTATAACTGGAACTAAGCATTTTTTAATTTTTTTACCAGATTCAACAAAGATTACAAGCGCCACAAATCAACAAAACTAAGTCGGTGGAAAGCTTACTTAGTGATACGTGATCTTTGTAGATATAAACGGCAGTTTCTTTAGTTATTCAAATTTCAATATTGTCAACCCTAAGCTTGTGGTAAGACGAATCGTAAATAGGTATATCCAGTATACCTCTGTTAAGCTGTAATTGACTTACGTAATGAGTTTTGCGATACTAGTTTTATTTATTTAGGTACCTTAATTTAAAAAACACTAAAGTAAAAATAAGCACTCACTTCAGGCGCGCTATGTCGAAAATGGATGCACAGAGTACATTTTCACCTCAGCGAGATAATTCCAGCAACGGAGTGTCAACACCAGCTTTAGACGATCACAGCCTTCAAGCTGAAACAAAGAAGGCCGGGATATTTGGATTAATAGCAGTTCTGTCGTTTTTGTTGAACTCCCTGTTCTGTGTGATTATGATGAAGAAACCTGCGATGTTGAAAAGACCACACAACATTCTTTTGTTCTCTTTGGCAATCACAGATCTACTAACAGGTTTGTAGCTTTATGAAAAACGAATTTAACAGTCCCGACGTTTGTACTAAAACAAGTCAGTTCAGTTGACCCACGCCATCTTAGAATATTCTGTTATTAAGTACAAATCAAGCTCAGCCATGTGAAGAAAAACATCAACAGCATTTATAAATATTTGAAATAAAGTTCTAGCTCGTTACCACCTAAGCGTAGGTGGTTGATTATGAAAATTATGTAAAAAAGTGACAAGAAATAAAAGCTGTCTTTTGATGTTCAATTTCCTAGATGTTCAAATGATACTCAATTTCCTTTTCTTTATCAAATTGTTCAAATGTACTCAGGGATTTTGTTTGAAAGTTTGGTATATTGATACTTAGCCACAAAAAGTATATTTTATTGATCTTATTCCGGAATAGCAATAAATGGAGTAAACCCGAGTATCGGTTCGATTGTGTGAGTCACAGAATGTTTTCCAAGCATTCTGCTCTTCCACCTCTGTCCTCCCCAGAGACCTCCCCAGAAATTCGACAAGTTCGTTATAGGAAGCCGCTGTGCAAGGTGAGTACAGGCACGTCTGCACTCATATCGTTCAGCGGATTCTTCTCACCCAAATAAAACCCTTTGAGCCTTCCTTTTTCCAGGAAATATAAGAGTTGGGGTTTTTAATTTATTATTATTATTATTATTATTATTATTATTATTATTATTCAAATGCCACATCTTATTTACAATGCTAACATTACTTACTAATTGACCGTTACTAGACATTGTTCACATCCCGTAAAGGCCTCACGGTTAGTGTGCTCGACTCCGGAGCGAGCGGTCCTGGTTCGAGCCCTGGCCGGGGACATTGCGTTGTGTTCTTGGGCGGGACACTTTGCTCTCACAGTGCCTCTCTCAACCCAGCGGGTCTATAAATTGGTACCGGCCAACTTAATGATGGGGGTAACCCAGTCATGTGCCTGACTAGCTTAGTTAGGGAACATGCGCTACAAAAGAGAAACATTTCGACTGAAGACAACGTCTGGAAAACACTACTTATTTGGTTGAAAACTTCGTCTTTTAGCCTCTAGCTGTTTCTTTAGTTTCTATGTCCGTATAGTAACAAAAGGGTCGTTTCCAAAACCTTAGTTAAAAAAGCGAAAGTATTCACAAGCGGAATAATCGTTTAATGGGTCGAGGAAAAAGTAGCCAATCTGGAATTTTTTGGAATGTATTCTTCCGGATTGAGGTCAATCAAAATTAGCTTTCTTTGTAACTCTCTTCCTAGACAATGTTACAGTTATCAAAAGTTTAATTTGTAATAACGCACCCAATGTTTTTGTTGTCAACAGGTATCTTCATTCCTCTTACTCCCGGCTATGTTATCAGCATCGACTCATTTCCAGTTCCGCGGGGTTTAGCCGGCGAACTCTTCTGTCGTGTTCTCAGTAGTAGGCATGCTCTGTTCACATTGGGAAAAATCTCCATTTTGAAGGTCACGTGCCTGGCTATTGACAGGTGGTATTGTATTTTTCGACCCATTATGCACAAGCGCTACTTCACTCGGAAGAGGATCTTTCTTTACATCCTGGCTATTTGGGTTTGTTCTTGTTTTCTGCAGATCAACAAATTTTTTGAGTGGAAATTGTCTGGAACTAAATGTTCCAATGTTAAAGCGCCGTTTGGAGAAAAGGGAACTCAAGCCATGATAGTTATGTACAGTCTGATTGGGTTTTATTTTCCATGTTTGATTACTTGGGCCTCGTTTGCCCATATCACACTGCTGTTCAAGACATCGCCAATGGCAAGATGCTACGGTGAACGACAGAGAGCGCAGCAGAGAGCGTTACTGCGCATGTGCGCTGTGGCATCAATCACTCTGACATTATGTTGGCTTCCAGCTCAAACCATTTACGTTCTGTCTCCTTTTGGCGTTACACAGATTGGTAGTACATTACATCGCGCAGGAGGAATTGTTGCTATGTTTAATTCGTGTGTCAATCCTTTGATTTACTGGACGACAAACAGCGAATATAGGGTTGGTTTGAAATGTTTCAGGAAAAAAAAAGCCCTCAACAGTCTAAACAAGGGAGTGATTATGCATTCCTAAGCGGTTCTCACAGAACTGAACTTTGACGACACTGCATTGTGAGATTTTTGCATTTTTGTGTGGATTTTCAATTACGTTTTTCATTACTATGACAAATTTACAAACTCGTTAGCATTCGTCACTGTTATTCATTAGGGAGCTTTACCAACGACGACGGCGACGCCGAGGACGACGCCTGGTCAAAAATGAAGTTATATTCTACAAGTGAAATCCGCAATTGTCTAGATCTGTTCAATACGCCAGTGTCTTTAAAATCGTGTTCAGGCTAAATATGCAATGACAACCTTAAATTCCAATGGAAATACGAAAAATTAGTCGTCGTCGTTCGCGTTCCTCAGACTACGCAGAACTTGGTCATTTCACGTTCTTGTTTTGCATAAGACGGTGAAGAAATTTGCAAAGATTTATAACGCACGTACACAGCTATTGTTTTGCGCATTAAACTTTTTGTTTGTTGACGTGCTCGTTGCCGTTGTCGTCGTGGTTTGTTTAAGTTCCCTCAGTATTATTGACAAGGATACGGTGTCTAAAATGTAACTTTTACAATAACTGTCTAATTTCTCGCACGCTGATTGGCTCATTTTTATCATCAATGAGAGTACAGACGGATAAAATTTTGATTTACGCAAACTTTCAAGTTCAATTTTCAGCTGTCAAACTGTCATTTTTTTAACCAATGATATTTTATGGTCTTGTTTAAGTAGCCAATCAAAAAGCGAGAAAAGCTATTGACAATGTTCGCGTCATTTTAAATAAAATTCAGTTATCTTTGTTTACGGCAAGTTTACGGCGTCTTTTTCCCCTATTTATCCCGGCATTTGGCCATTTTGGGGTCTTGTTATTGTAAAAAACAAATTGACGTCAGTTTTTTATGCGTCTGTCCTCTTATTCATGATAACTTTCGTCATAACATTGTCAAAGTTTACTGCGGAACCACTCGCCTACGGCTCGCGGTTCCACAGCCACTTTAACAATGTTATGTTATGTTATGCCACTTTGACAATGTTTCTGTCGGTAACGGAAGTTTAACAGTAGATTGTTGCATAGCGGTCTCGGTAAACTGTAATGCCAATTGAAGTGAAATACCGATGAACACTTTATTGACGCTATTAAGACAGTACAGATGCCTTACGACTACAAACTTGTGTCTTTTGATGTGAAATCACTGTTCGCCAGTATTCGAAGAAAATGGAAAACTTCCTTGTCTAGACTGTTTGGTAAGTCGCGACAACAAAGAACTGCGAACGACAGTGTACAGAAAACCGACGCATACCGACAGATTACTTGACGAATCATCCTACAACCCGGCTTCACACAAAGTCACGAGTATAAAGACTTTGACGAGACGAGCGCAACTAGTTTGTGACACACCGGACAGCTTACTTGACGAAAACAGATACCTTGGACGTGTTTTTCACAAAAACAACTACAACCCTGACTTTATTAGACGAAACAATTACCGACCTACTGAAGCTGACGGAACGAACAGGAACCCAACTTCTGTTACTACAGTGACTATACCTTACATTAAGGGCACTTCTGAGACCATCTCACGGATCCTACAGCCCTACAACATCCGTGTAGCCCACAAACCTACAACTATGTTACGACACTTACTGATCAGCGTTAAAGACAGGGACGAACCGAACAACAGACAGGGAGCAGTTTACAAGATCAAATGCTCTGACTGCCAGGCTTCCTACATTGGTGACACTGGCAGAAACCTTAACACGAGACTGACTGAACACAAACGAGCCACAAGAAATGGTGATGCGACAATCATATTGCTGCAGTACAAACTATTGTCAACAACTAGCTCTGGAAAGCTGGTACACTAACCTAGAACAAACGCCTCTTAACAGATGTCAACTACCGGCGCCTTACAAACGACTTACTAATGACGGAAACGAAACCGAACAAACGGACTTCTAACAGACCGACTTAATTTGACTAACAATAAACGGACCAAAAACCGACCAATTTGACTAACCCGACCAATGGCTAATGACAAACTTTACACGAGTCTTTCAGCCAATACTATCAAGGCTAAACTGACCAATCACGTTCAACGGACCGGACTTGAACATCATCGACTGACAAACACTATCCACTTGACTCTGAAGATGACTTCCGCTCAAGTTGTCGAAATGTCAGTCACCATCAACAGTTCTTTTCAGAACTACCCTCACCCGGACGATCACACTACACGAACTACTGATACTCCTGGGTTCAAACCATTTACTATCTTTATAATTATGTTTGCTTTTCTGTACGAAAAGGTGAATGCTAAGAAAATCTGTGAAGAAATATCCTTTCCTTCGTTTTTCAGAAAAATGCTGATGTCAGTATTTTTGTCGAGATTCAAGGCTAATCATCTCGAAAAAATGCGTGGCTACCCCAATTTTTCTTTGTAGATTTCAATAGCCCTTGTAAAGATCTACTTCTTCCGCGTGGTCCTAACCTGGCGTAAAAACCTTTGTATTTAGTAGGCATAGTCCCTAAACTCCAGTAAAATATACAAGGACTTAAGTTTGTTGAATGTTTATCCTTCAAAATTAAAT
>NC_138158.1:11364220-11499220 GCF_964199315.1 Orbicella franksi
CGTTTGATCCGCGACCCAACGACCGTTGAAATCGGCTGGGTAACCTCGTCATGTTGGCAAACCAAGACTCGCGGGGGTACTAGGCCGCAATTTGTCAACTAAACTTCTTGTTATCCTCTCAGGCCGGTCGAATTTACAATGCAAAATAACAATCGTACAGACCGCTTTCGCAAAAAGGCTTCAAAACCAAGGAAACGTAAGATCAACGGCGAAAGCTCCGTAGAAACTGAGGAGATACAATCATTTTTGAAGTGAAAGTCGTGGTAAGTTTTCTCGTTTATGTACCTTAGGTTTGTTTGTATAAAATATTCCCGAGCTGATAAACTAAATTTGCTTCTCTTAGGGTATTGTGGAATTACGAATATTGTGAGGAAACTGTAATGGAAGCCAGCAAAATTTTGTCTAGAGCATACGAAGAGAAAGAAATTGCCGTAAGCAAATTGAACTCTGTTTTGCTCGGGAGAATTTTTAATGGGGAGATGAAGTTAAATTGGTGAGGCGAGGACCAAGTAACTCAAAGGTGCGTAAACGTGAAAACTTACCATGACTTCCACTTCAAAAATGATTGTACCTCCTCCGTTTCTACGGAGCTTTCGCCGTTGATCTTACGTTTGACAAATTTGACAAATTGCGGTCTAGTACCCCCGCGAGTCTTGGTTTGCCAACATGACGAGGTTACCCAGCCGATTTCAACGGTCGTTGGGTCGCGGATCAAACGACACGGAGCTCTTCCATAGTTTTATCGTTTCACTGGGGACACGAAGAGCCGCCTGGCGTCGCTCGCAGGGCTGCGATTGTGTGGCTAGAGGACTGAAATGAAAGATCAACCTTTGCCCTTGAATTCTGCGGTGGATTTGTGGCCGTGGGTACATTTTAGCCCGGGATTTTTGACTTCGTTCAGCAGGCTGTTCCGACTGAGGTGTTTCGCCTTGTCCTCTCTTTATAAAGGGAAAATCGGAATTCAAAAAAGTCCCTTAAATCAAGTTCAATTGGTAAAATAACCACACCAGGAGCAAACAACACACGTATGGAATAAGGTAAGCCATTTTTATTGAGAATTTTTCACTTTTAACTACCTCCATGGATATCTTGTAGAAAATCCCATATAAACCCTTATAATTCGATGCCATATTGTGTTGCTTGTGTGGTTCATAGAGAGAGCTTGGGCTGCCTGTGCAGTATCAAATCGCACTTTACGAAAACGCGTATTGAACACGATAAAAGCAAACTAAAGAATCGGGATATTTTAGCACAAGAGTTCCGCTTAGATATTTACTATTCAAGTTGTTTCGTTTAGCATCCTCCTCATCCTATCGCAAGTTGTGAGAGGGTGGCAAAGGGTTTTTGCGTGACGCGTGATCGCTCCAAAATTAGCAGCGTGATGCGTGATTGAGACCAAATTAGCCGCGTGACGCGGGCCAGGACATCATAACGTGATGCGTGATTTGCTATTTTACAAGCACGTGATGCGTGATTTACCGATTAGATTTCCGTGATAAGTGAACGTTCTTTGAACTAGAAGGATAGCAGTCATTCAAAGTAAATAGTAAATAGAGTTTTAAGAAATGATCATCAAATTATGGCTGACATGACACCATTTTCTGGTCTGTTTCGTCCTTTTCTTGACCTCTGATGTCTTCGATCTTCGTGGATCTTCATGGTACTATAGGTCCAAAAAATTGTGATACAAATTATAGGAATAAGTCAATTGATAATAGTTGAACTTTGCACAAGGACTATGAACTTCAGTGTTATTTTTGTTCATTTTCTCGACCGATCATTTTTGGCAGTGCATCAGACCAGGAGAATATCCGAATCCGCCTATAATAAATAAAATATCTGAACGAATTTCGTCCAAAAGGGCTGAAACGATAACGCACGTGAGAGTTTGGGGTCATTTTATACCGCTCGAGAAGACAGTTGTGTAAGCAACGAGAGACTACACAAGGAAAACGTTTGTGTGCCACTTAATGGAGGTCGTCATAAAGACGTAACTGATTTCAAAAGCCACGTTATATCCTTTACAGACATGAAAACGTTGCCGTACAGAAAAGGATTTGCAGGTGTTAAGCTTTGACACAAATATTACCCGTATATTAGAGCATGGCAAAGGTGGCGTAGACTTCTTCTCACTTCGTATACAAGATCTCTGCCAACTTAGCCTGTGAACAGGCTCCCGATTGTGTTATAGGGGAAGGAAAAAAACAGGCGGGCAGGGATAGCCGAGAGTGGTCTGGAGAGGGGAAAATCCCACCACGCCAGGCTCGCTTCGCTCGACCCATTTTATTTTTTCGCGCTCGTCGGGAGCCTGTTCACAGACGGTGAAAACTCTTCCAGATTATCCAGGAGCCTCATGGATACAGAAAGAATCTCCCGTCTCCCGTACAGGTCACCACTTTCATTTGCGCGGGAAAATTATTGGAATAATTAATATTATGATCAATCGGGTATCAAAAGCCTTAGCGAAGTCGAGAAAAACAATTAACGGATGTGACAAGACCATTGATTGGTGGCGTCAAGCAAAGCTGTGGCGGTTGAATGTAACGATCATTTCATTAATCCCATTAATCCCCTCCATATACCTACACATCCTTTATCTCATTAATCCCCTACATATACCTACACAGCCTACATCTCATTAATCCCCCACATATACCTGCACAGCCTACATCTCATTAATCTCCCACATATACCTACACAGCCTACACTTCATTAATCCCCCACAAATACCTACACAGCCTACACTTCATTAATCCCCCACATATACCTACACAGCCTACATTTCATTAGTCCCCTACGTATACCTACACCTCATACACCTCATTAATCACCTACATATACCTACACAGCCTACATCTCATTAATCCTCTGCATATACCTATACAGCCCACATCTCACTAATCCCTCACATTTACCTTCACAGTTTGCATTTCATTAAATCGTTTCTAGAGCCATTACTCATTATATTCAGTGGTTGTCAACTCATGTAGAACCAAGTGGTCTTAAGATATCTTGGAACAAGTAAATTGACCATCGTTATTCAAATTATCCGTTCACTTGCCGTGCGTTTAGCCGTTCGAATGGATACCGTAAGGAACGTTTTCGCGTGACAGGTCGCATATTTGCCGATGCTTTTTTGTGGTTGAATCGGCAGAGTTCTTCTTTTAACGACGCTTTTAGGGTTAAGAAAGTATATTGGCGATGTACTTACTTCTTTTTCGTGACGCGTGATCGGTGAAAAAATTCTCCGTGATGCGTGATTTGATAGAAAAATTCAGCGTGATGCGTGATTGGCACCCCACCTTTGCCACCCTCTTGTGAGTTTAAACCATTTTGGTTCAAGAATGAAGCACAGCTTTTCGAGGTCTTTTTATAACTCATGGCGATTACTTTGTACATGCTAGCAGAAATTGTACGAAGTTTGTTTACTGGTCGTGGCGATCCGAGTAAATTGTGTAGCTGAACATCTTTGCCGTGTTGCGATCTTAAACCCTTTTCAAGAGTCATATCTTCTTTGGAGAGCGAATAATCCCTTTCGAGAGAGCCAAAACGAATCATGATAAACTCCATCGCGAAAACAACAGTCCTGTGACTAGGCTCAAATTGCATTGCACATAATTTGCATAAACTTTCAAGTTGTTTATTTTGCCGATAACCTCCAAGAATTTGCGACCCTTAACGCAGTTTACGAAGAAATATTCACGCTACACATTTTTATTGAATCAAGGCAAGAGTATTTTTAAAAAAGGACTCTCATTTATAACTGAAGATGCGGCATTCTGTTTTGCTACTTATTTTGGTTTCATGCTCGTCTAGTTCATGTCACGCAACATGATTTTCTTTTGCAGTCAGACACAGTTTTCTAAAAGAATTGGCGATTGCCTATTAAGACTGCTAAATATGTTTGAACTACTAGTGAAATAACTGGCTAAACTATCGTCAATACAGATTTTCCTTAGGACTTGGCAAGAACATTGGTTCGTTAATAATCCCGCACAATTGCCCGCACAATCGAAGGTTTAATTCTTCCGTACAATGTGCCTCCAAATTCACACGTTATTTTTTTTCCTGCACCCCACTTGAAAGCCAACTAACTTGGAGGTAAGATATTTTAACTCAAGCTACCGAAAGTCTTACCTTTACAACATTGGAGATCGACATATTTTGCGCGGTGCAAGAAACAAGTCACATGTTTTTAATGAGCTACGAGTCCAAAAACGTTTTCGTATCTAGCTCGTTTTATTGATTTGCTTTACTGCAATGTTCTAAATAATAACAGCAGTAGCCACATACCGTCACTGACTGCCCATTTTTTGCCAGTGTTTTCGTAGATTGAACTCATACCGCAATCGGCTCAATTAATTGTTATCTCACGAGAACGTTTCGAGCGTGAACTTTGCTTACCTGGCTGGCTTTCAAGCAATATAATTCGTGGATCGACCCTTTCTGAAAACGATCGACATCTTTGTATGTGAGATGAGCGTATAAGGCGCGATTCTTGCCAAAACTTTCTTCGCAAAACACTGCATTCTGTCACGAAGAGCGAGCAATGTCGCGTTTCTCGTCCCCAGTTTCCATGGTCTACGCATGGAACGCCTGGGACCTTGACCCCCCTTTTGGCGACCAAAACGTTAGCATTTTAAGACTCGGGCTTTCCTACGGAAGCCCGAGTAAAAACGGAGCCGAAATTTAAACCCAGACCTCACTGCCTGGGTAATAAATCCGTGTCATGGTTTGAAGTCAACCACAGGCTTACCAAGCTCAAAATACGTGGTGCATGCGACAGCTTGTGTATTGGGAAAATCACCGATAGTAAAACAAACTATGTAAATAACTATCTCATTTAAAGTAAATTTTTACTACCTCAAATGTGTCGCGTACCTGTCTCTTGAACTGATTTTAAAGCCATTCTGACGCCGTTTAGTGGAGGTATTCGAAACCGTTGTTTCTCCTTCTAAAAGAATGGAAAGGCAGACCACTTCATCGATCACTGGCCAGACGTCACTCCATAAATCGCTTTCTCTTCAAAAGGAAAAGTCCCAAATCACAATAAAACCAACAGTTCCATAAAACCCAATAAATTTCACTCCCCATACGTGTCCTTCAGCGGTCAAAAGACTCGTGAAGAACGAAAACTTTGGTTTCAAGGTAGCCTCTTGGACTTTCCTGATGTGCAGGTCCGCGCCAATGACCGTTATGCAAAGGTCAAGAAGCGGGATTCATCCTCAACTCTGATTGGTCCATTTAAACAAAGTCACGCGCTGACACACGAGGGTTCACGAGGGTCGTGTTGTCAACGTGTGACTTGGTTCAAATGGACCAATCAGAGTTGAGGATGAGACCAGCTACTTGACCTTTTTCGAATAACTTCACTAAACGGCGTCAGAATGGTTTTAAAATCGGCACAAGAGACAAGTACGCGACACATTTAAGGTAGAAAAACTTTATTTCAAATGAGATAGTTATTTACACAATTTTTTTTTTTTTATGGTCGGTGATTTTCCCATGCAATTCTTTATATACGCAAACTGTCACATACACCACGTATTTTGAGCTTGGGAAGCCTGTGAGTCAACTATTTTTTTTTTTTTTTTTGCGATAACTGCAGAATTTCTCACGCGCTCATTGGCTAATTTTCATTGTCAACAAGCGGACAGACACATGAATTTATAATTTATGCGACACATCAACGCACGAGAGCGGACGATTTGTCAATTTGTTAACGTAAAAAAACCAGTTGACGTCAGTTTTTCATGGGTCTCTCCTGTTATTGAACATGAATTTCGTCATAACATTGTCAATGTAGTCAGCTACTTTGACAATGTTATGACGAAGTGTGTGATCAATAACAGGGCAGACGCATGAAAAACTGACGTCAATTTGTTAAACATCAACAATGTGAAAATTATATATTTCTTAGTCCCTATCTATCAATCTATCTATCTATCCAAATGATTGTATTATTGTGTACGGTATCCATGGTCAAATCGTTCCGCTGTGTAGTCAGATCGTTCCCCTTACAACTAGTTTCCTGAAAGATCCTCAAAATATGTAGCTAAGAGATCGCTCCTCTTGTGAGATTTGAGTTCTGAGTACTGAACCATACATATTTCTGTAACTATGACGCATTCAGTCACTCTACATAAGCTTATATCTCCAGGTAATATTTTTAATTTTTTTTACGATAATTGCAGAATTTCTCGCGCCCTCATTGGCTAATTTTTATTGTCAATAAGTGACCAGACACATGAATTTATAATTTATGCAATGTGTCAATGAGTGAGAGCAAACTGTTATCGTAAAAAAACAAATTGAAGACAGTTTTTAATGCGTCTGTCCTGTTATTGACAATGAATTTCGTCATAACATTGACAAAGTAGTCTGCGGATCCACTCGGTGACAGCTACTTAGACAATGTTATGACGAAATTCATGATCAGTAACAGGACAGACACAAGAAAAACTGACATCAATTGTTAAACTGATGAGACCTTCATCAAGCCAGCCAAATAATCACGGAAATACCATTGTGCTCCCCATAAGTAGCCTGCGAACGCACACGTATTTCCAGCTGTCGCTTGTCTCCGCCGAAAATAACGTCTGCGAACCCGAGCCAGGAAACGATTTCTGTGACGTAATGACTTTTGTTTCTCCTTGGCCAATCAGATTCCATGATAAAATGAAACTCCAGTGCTCCTCGCAGCGAATTCCTCGCGCAGTAGTTCTGGGGCTACTTGAGCTAAACTGTGATAGGCTTAAAACTCCTACGTCAGAGAAATCGTTTCCTGGCTCGGGTTTGCAGACCTTATTTTTCGGCCGAGACGAGCGACAGCCGGAAATACTTCTGCGTTCGCAGGCTACCCATAAGTGACAGAGAGCTGTATAGGCCTTTCTCTGGTTCAAAATTTATCTGAGTATTTTTGGAAGCTGAGAAATTTTGTAACGTTACTTTCTTTCATTAGCCAGGTGATGGCCAGGGTTGTTATACTTGTGTATAATGCAATGACAGAGATTGTCAGAAATTTTGAAAAGAATGTTTAACTAAAACAAAAGGTACCACAATTTTATTTTGTGGGCATGGAGATTTTCCACATATTTGCATTTTTTAGCAAAAGTTCAACCCAAATACTTGCAAAGCACCAATTCACAGTCCGTTCATAACCTGGTGAGCAATTGAATTTCTATCAGCAAAGGGGTAGCATTGGGCCTACCTAAACAATCAAGCATTTTAGAACTGACATTAAATGTAACCTGGTAAAAAATTTATTGTTGTTAACAAAGGGTTATCTCTTGAAGTCTGTCAGTGGTAGATATATTGCTTGTGACTTTCTTAAAATCCTAAACTGGGTTTTTATATGTTTTTCCCTAATCACATGCTGTCTATTTTTTTTTCGGGAATTTCCAGAAACAGACATCAAATAGAATGACGTAGTCAATATTTAGCAAAATTTCTTGGTTGTAAATATTTAGTTACAAGTATCACAGCTTTCTGTTGTTTTTTTCTTAATTTCGAATCTTTCTTGTACTAAATTTGCATTTTTAGTAAACTTAAGCTAACGTTTTTATAGTACACTGTAATATGAAATATTGTCAGTTGTAGAAAACAACCGGCTGAATTGTGTTACTACTAGCTGGCAGTGAACAACAATAAGGTTACAAAGAAAAGCTCATTATGAAAGTTCTAGCTATCTCCATAAATGACATTCAAAGAAAAATAACTGGTTATATTTGTCCAAGCCAATTTTGCAGTATTTGTACTTCCATTGGAGCTTTAAATACTTCAAAATTAAATGTTAGCATTTTTTGGCTCAGTGGATAGAACAAATTATTCGATGAAATTAATTTGTGCATAATTATGGTTTCATGGAAGGTAGTAGTCACAGTAACCTGGATAGCAACAGTGCTTTCCAAACCACTCTGTGATGTTTCCTTAACTTGGAATTCAATGCCAGTACTAACTCAACTTAACAGTTTTCTACCTGGTTGGAAAGCTCGTTGCAAAATTTATGACTTGAGAAATAATATCCCATGAAGAAAAGAACTGGATAGTTGTGTCTAAGCCAATTTGCAGTGGTTGAACGTCCATCAGAACCTTTGATACTTAAAAACTTTATTAGCAATTTTGTGGCTGGTTTGATGGAACCATTTGTTGCAATATGCACATTTTGCCATTTGATCTCTGCTAGGGTTGTATGGGAGGCGGCAGTCACAGTAAACCCGGATGGTATCAGCCCTCTCCAAGCCATTCTTTGATGTTTCATCAAAAGGGAATATACCA
Source organism: Orbicella franksi (assembly GCF_964199315.1). Classification (NCBI taxonomy): domain Eukaryota; kingdom Metazoa; phylum Cnidaria; class Anthozoa; order Scleractinia; family Merulinidae; genus Orbicella; species Orbicella franksi. Next base: position 11,372,498 of record NC_138158.1, read on the forward strand.
ATGCCATTTTGAAGGGAATTCCAAACATGTGCCCTCATTGCTCGCCTGTTGAACTTGAGGGACGTTGGGTCTAGCTTGTAGCAGAGTGCTGTGGCAAGTGCGATAGCAAATACACCACAGTCTGTTCCATTCGTTTGCTGGTCAACAGCGGGGATGAAGACTTCAATATGATCACTGTCCGGAATGAACAGGAGGGCAGCAATCTGTTCTTTGGTGAATGGCGATATTCCTCTATATAGACTGTCATAGAGTTGAACTTCATTTTTCTGCCTACAGCCAATGTTGCTAACACACACCCAATGCATACCACCAGTGTGCAGCACTTGAATAAAGTTTTTCCTCATCACGGAGAACTGTAGGGCTGTGCCACTTGCAGGTGACAGCAGTCCGTCAATGTGAGGAAATTGCTGATGCAACAGCTCCTGAGCCATTTGGATATGCTTGTATGTTAACATGGCATTTTCTCTTATGTCAACATCGTTGCCATCCAGTTGGAACTTTGGCCTTTGTATTTTAAGAATGGACTGCTGGTCCATTTTGGAACGCTTCACAAACTAAATTTCTGGATCAGCTTCTGGCCTTCTGTTTGGTGCATGTTTCTTTTTGAATTCTTTTCCTTTTCTTTTTTGCCACAGTTTTTCCAAGAACTCTCCTACTTTACTCTCGCCTCCGTTACTCAATAGATTGTCGGCCTGGTCTTATGTCATTTTCAGCTGATGACAGCACAGGGACGTGAGAGCTTCTGGGGGTAGTACCTCCATTAGGTATTTTTGCTTGATTGTTGGGAAGTGCTTTCCAATTAAATTAACCATATAATAGGTTTAACTTTCCTTGAAGTCTCCAAAACATACATTAAACTTAAGATCTTATTTCTCAGTTGGTTCTTCTCCTTCTGAAAAAATGTGACCATTGAATATTTTATGTCACCAGCTCTCCTTAGAGCCCCACAGAATTTCAGGAAGGTGGCTTTTCATCACATCATGGAAACTGGAAGTAATGTCCTCCTCTGTAATGGCCAATACCTCGTCACTTGGATCAAAGAGTGGTGGTTCTACTCGCTGCTCAGACTTTGTTGGTCTCCTGCATGGCGGTCCTGGCAGTTTGGGTGGTTTTTACTGTTTGGATGGTGCTGGCTGCTTGAGTGGTGTTGGCTGCTGCTGCCTTGTTGGCTGTTCGGATGGAGTTGGCCGTTGGGGAACTGCTGGCGGCTTGGGTGGTGCTGCCTGCTTGGTTGGTGCTGGCTGGTTGAGTGGTTCTGGTTGCCGGGGTGGTGCTTTCTCCTTGAGTGGTGCTGCCTGCTTGGTTGGTGCAGCCTGTTAGGGTGGTGGAGCTGCTCGCTGTTTGGTTAATGCTGTCTGCTGGAGCAGCGCTGCCTGCTTTGGTCGTGCTACCTGCTGGGTAGGTGCTGGCTGCCTGCATGGTGCCACCTGCTGGGTTGGTGCTGGCCGTGGAGGTGGTGCCACCTGCTGGGTTGGTGCTGGCCGTGGAGGTGGTGCTGGCAGTTTGGGTGGTGCTGGCTGCCTGCATGGTGCCACCTGCTAGGTTGGTGCTGGCCGTGGAGGTGGTGCTGGCAGTTTGGGTGGTGCTGGCTGCCTGCATGGTGCTGCCTGCTGGGTTGGTGTTGGCCACTAAGGCGTTCCTGGCTCCTAAAGTGGTGCCTCCTGTTGAGGTGGTGCTGCTTGCTGGGGAGGTGCTGGCTGCCGGGTTGGAGCTGCCATTTGGGCTGGTGTTGTCTGTAGGGGTGGTTCTGCCTGCTGGGGAGGTGCTGACTGCTTGATTTCTGCTGCCTTCTGAGGTGGTACTGCCTGCTGGGGTGGTGCTGCCTGCTGGGGTGGTGCTGCCTGCTGGGGAGGTGCTGGCTGCCGGGTTGGAGCTGCCATTTGGGCTGGTGTTGTCTGTAGGGGTGGTTCTGCCTGCTGGGGAGGTGCTGACTGCTTGATTTCTGCTGCCTTCTGAGGTGGTACTGCCTGCTGGGGTGGTGCTGCCTGCTGGGGAGGTGCTGGCTGCGGGTGTCTGTAAAACCCGAATAGCGAATAGCGAATAGTTGCCAATAGCGAACAGCGAATAGTCCCGAATAACGAATAGTACGAATAGTGCGAATAGTGGCGAACAGTCTCGAATAGTGGCGAATAGTGGCAAATAGTGGCAAATAGTGGCAAAAAGTAACAAATAGGGTACCCAGTATCTCGCAGTTAACCTCGTAGCAACTTAGGATTGGATTTTTCCGCTAAAAAGCACAGACGCTTATCAGGACAAAAGGTGTTTCTAAACGTAATTTCCTCTGTCTTAACCGCTGCAAAAGCGTAAATACGTCTTTATTAGGTTATCCTTGTGTTTTCTGTTTTCTTAATGTCGGCGATGGACAGCCTACTAGCCTGAGTCCGGAGAAGAAGAGGTAATAAATTCACTGAAATTCTGTTGCTTGTTTGGATAATTAATTAACGCTGGATATTAGATCTAAAGCGGTGACTATTGACGACTATTCGTCACTATTCGCCACTTTTCGCGACTGTTCGCCTCTATTCGCACTATTCGAGACTATTAGCACTATTCGGGACTATTCGCTATTGGCTATTCGCGACTATTCGGTATTCGCTATTCGGGTTTTCCAGACACCCGTTGACTGCTGGGGAGGCGCTGGCTGCCTGCATGGTTCTGCCTGTTGGGCTGGTGCTGGCCGCTGAGATGGTGCCGGCTGCTGGGAAGGTGCTGTCTTCTGGGGTGCTGCTGCCTTCTTTTGTGGTACTGCCTGTTGGGGTGGTGATGCCCGCTGTGGAGGTGCTGCCTGACTTTATGGTGTGGAGTGCTGGGATGATGTTGCAGGCTGCTGCAATGGTGGGTGTGCTGGCTGATGAAAGTTGGATTGGATCCTGTACATTTTGAGTTCTTTGACATCTACTCTCCTTTGAAGTAATGTACCGTGCTTTCCTCGCAGCCGGCAGGTTACCTTTTTTAAGTCTAGTTGTTCTGCAGTGTATGGTCCATTCCAGTGGCCTTCCACTTTGTGCCCGTTTTTCGTCTTTTGCAGCATATTGCGGCGAAGGACAGTATCGCCATTCTTAAAACTGTAATCGAAGCATCCTTTTCTTTTCAGGTACTGCTGTTTTTGCTTTTCCTGAGCGGCTTTAATATTTTGTTCCACCTTTGGAAAAAGTGCATCTCTTATTGCGGACATCTTTTCTATATGCTCCTGGAGAACATCCTCTGCGGTTAGGTCCCTTACCAGTGTTTCAATTTTTCCCTGATCTTCGTCAAAGTGCTCTACAAACTTTTCCACCTCGAGAGGCAAACGTGGGTGCCTACCATACATGAGGAAGAATGAGCTGCACTTGGTGGTGGTCGACCTGTTGGTGTTAAGTGCGAATAAAGTACCATCTGTGTATTCGTCCCAATCGTCTTCGTTTTCATCTATGATCGTCCTAAAAGTACTGAACAGAAGTGTTAATGTCAGGCTACGGTAATTTTACTTAACCCGTGATCCTGAAACGACGTGTAAAAGTCACACGTCGTAATGAAAAAAAGAAAGCAAGTTTACAAGCGAGTGTTAAGGTCTCATATTGTCTGGCCTATTCCAAGCACTTTGGGGCTAATCTCAATCAGGGTTCATAAATCAGTTGTGCACGCTGTAACGTCGATCGAATATTTCCAATCGATCTCGGGGTGAGATTATTTGCAATAAAATGTTTGTATTTCTTGCACTCCATACTTGACGAAACTAGTCCCCTGAACATAATATCGAAACATAAATATATAAATTGATATAAATAACGTGAACTAGCTTCTCAGAAGAACATTTTAGACAGTGCAGCTGTTCTGAAAAACGTTCAGATGCGCTCTTTCACGCAAACCGCTTCTCTAACGATGTAATTATTATTTTTGGCCATAAAATTATTGCAATGCTCACTTCCGTAATGACTGGTTTGATCTATCATCTAGGCCATTGGACTCAGCATGATATGGTGATGTGATCCTTTGCTCGACCTCAAATGTCTCCATAAGTTGCTCGCACACCTGGAAGACAAATACATTGCATCGACAGCAACTTCTTCCAACGGCTACACAGATGTCTTAGAGTGGTTCTGTTTACGACTAACCCCCTCAGACTTAACCTACCTGGTTCACGAATTCTCTTCCCTGGTCTGATATGATGTGAGCGGAGGCTCCATGGCGACAATACATCTTATAAAAGCCCTTAACCACGCTTAACACACTCTTGTCTGGCAGAGGAATAGCCTCGACGTATTTGCTTAAGTAGTCTGTCATGGTCAGGAGATAGCGTTTTCCCTTGCCAGAAACCTTGCCTGCATCAATTAAGTCGATACCGACAAGGTACCAAACTTTAGCCACCACCTTCATGGGGTGAAGCACATCGTAGCATTTGCTTTCACGCTTGTTCCGTTGACACCGGTCAAAATTTTTGATCTGTAAAGGAAAGCATGTAATAAAAGGTAGTGCTGGTATTGTAGTGGTACTCCTGTTGATTTGTCCCGTTTTGCCGCACAGTTTGCAACGTTATAATGTAATAATAATAATAATAATAATAATAATAATAACAACAACAACAATAATGATAATAATAATAATAATAATAATAATAGTAATAATAATAGTAATTGAAAATATTTGAGAGGATGCTCCCATCACTTAAAAGTGATTTCCGGGGAGGTCCTCAAACAAAAAAAGATGCTAAAAGTTTAAAATACAAGTCAAGATAGAAGTTAAAAAGTGAATAAATAAAATAGAAAATACTAAAAACTTAGGACAGATAAATTTTCACTCGTTTGTTTCACGATGGAGTCACTTTAAGATATAGACCGCGACGTTTCTACTGTTACACTGCTAGTCTTCATCAGGCGATGAGGTCAATTGTTGCGCGTCGCTATTTGTAGCACCTTGGTTCGCTGCTATTGGTGCATTTCGATCCTCATTATTATTCCGACTTTGTGACGCTGTTCCCTCATAGGTGTGCATTCTAACTGACCAGCTGTTGTGTGTGAAATAGTTTAAACAGTGACTTTGAACGTTTATTTCGTTTCTATTTGTTTAATCAGCTATTTGTTAAATTCGAGTGATTTCCGGTCAGCGGTCGTTACTGTATTTTAATCTCGTCATTGCTTACGTCACTACTCGTGAAAGTACAAAACACGTTTTCGTGCCCGCTCGCTAACTCGCTCAACATGACCGCAATCTTTGTACCGCTGTCGAACCGAAGTGAAATATAGTTGAGTTCCTATCAATGTTGTATTTCCAGCTTCCCCACATTGTGCTTTCTGATTGCAGGTATCCATGCTTCAGGAATTTCGATTCCACTATCTCTATTGATGTTATTTGGATGAAGTCTTATATGGATAGCTTCCTTGACCCTTCGTGTGTACCAGTGAGGGTCACGATCAATAAACTTGTCTTTGTCCAAATGGGTAAACGCCCCGACTCCTTGGCGTGTTCTGAAATTGCGGAGATTTGTGTACGAAACGTTTGATGCTAAAACAAATACGTTTGTTGCTAAAAACTTATTTGACGTATAAACAGGACGCTTGGTTTCTATATTTCAAGCGTCAAACTGCAAAGGTCACACCCCACCGCACCGCTCTCGCTCGAAGTATCTTCGTTAATGTGAAAATTTTTTTTTTTAAATGTGCTGGGGTGGAAAAAGAAAAAAACAGTTACAGAACTCACCCTTCCTCCCATGCTGGAGTTTTTTTGGTGAAATTTTCCCTTACCGTTTCATTTTGTATCGTCCGCACCCTCTCCCTCCCAAAGTAACATTGTAAGGCGCGAATGTTAAGCATAGTGTCACGTAACGAACTAACACCTAATCAGTATTCACAATCGCATTTACCACTCACCATTTCAACAGTTTCCTTATAGTAATCAGACCAGTAGAAGCGATCTTTAATCTTTTCGATAGTGTTGTCTCGACCAGCGTGGCCGGCGAAACTTGAAGAATGGCAATTTTTCATCTTCTTTGATTACCATGCGCTTAAACCGTGTCCATTTGACCTTAGTCCAAGTAGAATAGCGCTTGAGCTTTTTCGTCGAACTCAAATTTGTTGGCAAACCTCCTCAAAACTGATTTTTTCGGTTTTGCTTGCGCCTGCTGGGTACTCCTTATTCCTCAAATATTGAACTATAATACCATATCTTGTGGGATCCATCTAAAGAATTATCACATTGGAGACAAAACACGGGTATTGTATCTGATCGAAAGTATTGCTGGGACTTCGGAGGAGACAATAGAGATGTCACCAAATACTATGATAAGAAGTCGAACCTTTCAGGTACATTGAGAAGGGGCCGAGTTGACCGGACGTAAGGAGCAAACGGTGTTTACTGTACTATTCATACATTGTACATTTGTGTAATAAAATTTAAATATTGAGGAGTCCATTCAAGTGACACAAGAGATTTATTGACATTTCGAAGGAGTTAAGCAGTAAAGCTTTATGTAGATACAATGCACTGTAGTTGAGACTTGATGAGTGAGTAACTGACATAATAGTTACATATTGCTGTCATAGCGTGCTGAGAATGTACATATATCACTGATTGTTTATCACGTAGTTATGTGTACATCCCCATAAACACAGCCGTTATATACGCTATGTATCTATAAGAACCAAACGCCAGGTATTGTCAAATTCAATACAATATTCGCGCCCAACGGAGCAGCTTAGGATTTCTGGAGTTTAGACTGAGTTCCAACCGACTCGATTGTATATCTGACTAAACCTTCGAGCAGGGGATACACATATCACTAATTATTTCATGGCGCAGTGATATGTGTATCCCCAAACACAGCCGTTACATTGGCTACTTATCAGTCGCGATCGACCATAACTCAAAGTCAGAAAAAAGAAAGCTATGCTCATTTATTAAGTCGCCAAAGCAAATTTTTTTCTTTTATGTGGCGATGAAAAATATCGAGGTGTCCCTTACAGGCCATCGTCGTATCCCCATAAACACAACTGATATAATATAGCGCATCAACCTTGTCAAAACTGCAGGCAATATTCGCACCCGACGTTTTTACACGGCTTGGGTTTACTGGAATCTGAAACTCGATTTTTTTCACTAAAAACACGTGCACGGTTGCACGGGATAATAAGGGATACACATATGATAATTATTCGATGTTCCGGGATGTTCCGGAATGTTCCATGTTCCTGGTTTTATCGACGGCCGTTGGACAGGGCTATATGCAATATAATAGTGTCCTTAACAAACAAAAGCTAACCCCAAGCAAACATGAGTGAAACTACTAATCCCCAAGTAAAGAGTGCATTTGGCAGTTCGGCGTTCGGCGTTCTTACCCCTACCGGACGACTGAAGCAACACGATCCACGCTTCGTCAGCTCGATTCAGCTGTCGATTCAGCAAACTGCACATTGCTCCACACAAATGACTTCCCTGTACCGCTCGCTATCCACGCAAACGACACGCAAACTACCGCAAGTCAGCCTGATGGTGATGACCACTGACCAGTTACTGTGACGTCAAAAAACGTTTATACAATAACTGTCTAATTTCTAGCACGCTGATTGGCTCATTTTTATCATCAATAAGAGTACAGACGGATAAAATTTTAATTTATGCAAGCTTTCAAGTTCAACTTTCAGCTGTCAAACTGTCAACTTTTAAACCAATGAGATTTTATTGACTTTTTAAGTAGCCAATCAAAAGGCGAGAAAAGCTATTGACAATATTCGCGTCATTTTGAATAAAATTCACTTACCTTTGTTTAAGGCAACTTTACGGCGTCTTTTCCCCTCATTTATTCCCGGCATTTGACCATTTTCGGGTCTTGTTATTGTAATAACAATGTTAATGCGGAACCACTAGCCTGCGGCTCGTGTTTCCACGGCCACTTTGACAATGTTATGACGCAATTTATCATCAATAAGAGGACAGACGCATAAAAAACTGACGTTAGTTAAATTTCCACGGTGTATGGTTAGGTGTATGTTGTACAAACATCCAGCTTAATGTCATGGTGACGTTATTTAAATTTAAACTCAAGGATCAGCAAGGCAACTTTTTTATTTAACGATTTTTCGTGTTTCGTTTTCTTTCTTCTCCTTTTCTTTCGACAGAAGTAAAGCAGTGGCAAAGCATGTTTTAGAGAAAACTGTCTTAAACGAGGTGCAAATGATTATGTACCAAGTATCAATGATTGACCGACAAAGACAAATGTATTTTTTGTTAATTGTGGTTTTCAGCTGTACCGCCATTTACGTATTTCGCCATGTAGTTTTTTTTTTCCTTCTATTTCTCAACAAAGTTTTGCCAAAACAAACCTTAGTGGACTTGTTTTTCCTTCCTATCTATGCAGTGAAATAAAGTATAATTGGAATTATGTTTTAGTTTTTTACCAGGTTCAAGAAAGATTTCAAGTAGAACAAATCAACAAAACTGAGTCGGTGGACAGTTATTAACGACGCTTACTCAGCGAGAGGTAATCTTTGCAGATATAAACCACAGTTTCCTTAGTTATTCAAATTCCTGCTTGTTGCAATAGTTATCATTATCAATATAGCCAGACACCTTTGTTAAGCCATAATTGACGAGCCTTTAATGTGTTTTGCGATATTAGTTTTATATTTTGGTTCTTAAATTTGAAAAACACTAAAGTAAAAAGAAATTAAACCCGCACTCTATTCAGGCGCGATAGGTGGAAATTGGACGTACAGAGTACATTTTCGCCTCTGTGAAATAATTCCAGCAACGGAATGTCGACACCAGCTTTAGATGATCAGAGTCTTCAGGCCGAAGCAGGGATGGCCGGAATGTTTGGATTAATAGCCGTTCTGTCGTTTTTGTTGAACTCACTGTTCTGTGTGATTATGATGAAGAAGCCTGCCATGTTGAAAAGACCACACAACATTCTTCTGTTCTCTTTGGCAATCACAGATCTACTAACAGGTTTGTAGCTTTATAAGAAACGAACAGTCCCGGCTTTTGAACTGAGGCAAGTCAGTTCAGCTAGATCACGCCATGTTAGAATATTCTAGTATTAAATTCAAATCATGTCCAGCCTTGTGTAGAAAAACACATCAACAAAACAAAATAATTGTTCACTTGAGAGGAGAACAAATCGTCAAGTCTGCACAAGATTGTTATAGATTGTGCAGTTCAGTTCTTAGCTTTATGCTGCATTTAACTTTTACTATTCCGTTTGAATATATAGACGAAGCGTGTGTGTTACGGCTCAGTTCATACATGATGTTAAAAAGGAACTCATCCAATTTCTTTGGTCCGATATCAGTTACGTCAACATCAACAGCGTTTTTAAATATTTAAAATGAAGTTAAAGTTTTAGAAACTAAGGGCAGCTGGTTGATTGCGATAATTATCTCGAGAAGTGACGAGAAATAAAAGCTGTCTTTTGATGTACAATTTCCGAGATGTTCAAATAATACTCAGTTTCCTTTTCGTTATCAAATTGTTCAAATTTGCTCAGGGATATTCGTAAGAACGTTTGCTACATTAAGATGTTCGTCAGAAAAAATACGATTTTTTTGGTCATATTCCGGAATAGCAATAAACACAATAAGCCCTAATATCGGTTCCATGGTTTGAGTCACTAAAATGTTTTCCAAGCATTCTGCTCTTGGACGAAAAACACCCGGAATAATCTTGAATAATGACGTCACTGCGTTGCGTCGCCAAGCCGGTATAGTCGGAGACCTGCGATAGGGTTTTCTGCACGTACTTTAAAGGAGAATCTTGCCTGAGCTCCGATGCATGCAGACCCAGCGCTTGTTGACATGTTTATCTTGGACCCGAACGCAAGTGGGTTGATAATCGGGGCTGGCCTTTCGCAAATTCAAAATTGCATCCGGAAAGTAATTGCATACATTTCAGTAGAGCATTGAGGAGAGCAGACAGGAATTATTCACACGTCGTGAGTTACTTGTTCTGGTAGACGGGATACGCCATTTCTGATCATGGAGCTTTGCAGTGCCTGATGAGCTTCAAGGATTTGGAAGGGCAAATGGCAATATGGTAAGAAATCCTGGGTACTTATGATTGTGAAGTGGTGTATCGTTCGTGAGGTAAGCATGGAAATGCAGACGCCTTGTCTAGACGACCCTGCAGTCTTGGTGAGAGTGGATTTTGCTACAAAATTGTAGCACGGCACAAACCCGAGGATGATTCGTTCTGTGGTGCAGTCACAAGGAATGGAAATTGGGAACGTAATCTGGACAGAAAGAATAACGAGAGAAGAGCTTAACGGCTATTGGGCAAAGCTTGAGAGACTTATCCTGAAGGAAGGAGAGCAAAGCTTAAAATCAGTTCAGTATTCCTAAGAGCCTTCAAGAGAATGTGTCATTGTCTCTACATGACTCAGTTACAGTCTGACATCTGGGAGGGAAAAAGACCCTACAGCGTGTCAAGCAGCGGTACTATTGGTATGGAAACAGCCTCAAAGTTAAGGTGTGGTGCCGAAACTACCTTTAGCCCTGGCCAAAAGGACTCGCAAGTAGTAGCAAATAGCCGCGAATTGAACTTGCGTAGAGATTTGCGCTGGGTGGCAAAACGGAATCGCAAGTTTCCTCTCAAGTACATCCAAGTCGCAAAAAACCCATTTCAACAACGAATGCACGTCACTTTTCGATATTTATGTTTTTATTTTTGTACATATCCTATTATTGTGCATTCTATGTTACTGAGGCAATAGCTTCAGGGAACAGAAATGCACTACCCTGAAAATTTACTATAGATTTACTTTTAAATAAAGGGCCTATCTAACTAAACTTGTGTTGACTTGGGTGTAAGTTTGATCACGACTAAAGTGAGCACAAGTAATCGTAAGTCAAAGCAAGTGCGCACAGTGCCTGGCCAAACGGAGTCGCAAGTAGACCCAAGTTTTCAACTAGCTTCCACTTGCGAATCAGTCTGACCAGAGCTTTAAGCGCTCATCTCGAAGAAAGCCGCAGAAAAAGTTTCAAGCCCCACTAAAACTTTACAACGTGGGGCATCCCTTGAGAGGCTTGCAACCGATGTGTTGGGACCACTGCAAGAAACAAAACAGGAATTTCATGTCAATTATTGAAAACAAAAACTTCATTTAAATTATGGGAAAACGAATAAAGTGTTGTTGTTTGTTGTTTGTTTGGTGGTTATGGATTAATTTTCTTTCTCGAAATGGGTGCAGGCGTTTGTCATGCCTGAAGAATTCGCGGGTATTGTGACAGATCTCTTGCTCACTGAGGTTATTTTCAGGATTGGTGTTCCCTTGCAAATTTACACTGATCGAGGACGTAACTTCGAATCAGTGCTGTTTAAGGAAGTTTGCAGGCTACTGAGTATTGAGAAGACTCGGACAACAACCTTGCACCCACAATCAGATGGGATGGTGGAACAACTAAATCGTACATTGGAGGCTATGTTATCCAAATGTGTCCAAGAAAACCAGCGGAACTAGGATCTGCTAATACCTCTTTTTTCCATGGCTTATCGTTTAGCGATTCATGAGAGCACCGGTGCACTAATGTGCGATGCTCCTCCATTAACAGTCACACCACCAGATTACACCGAATATGCCTGGAATCTCCGGGAATAAGTGGGAACAGTACATCAGCTTGTCCGTGACCATTTGAGCATCGCAAGCCAACGACAGAAACATTTATATGCAGAAACATTTATAGGCACCATGCAAAATCCTATCGAGAGGGGGAAAAGAGCAAGAAAGACAGAAGCCCAAAGTTGTAAACTTCAGAGGACGGCCCCTGGCAGAGTCACGGAGCGAGTCAAGCGAGTCACGGACGCGGTGTATCGGATCCAGAAGAATCCCAAGTGAAAACCAAAGTTTTTGCACTATGATCGCTTTAAACCATTTCACGAACAGAACATTTCAGTGATTTTGGAAGTTGGCCAGAGCTGGTCTATAAATTAGTTAAGAGTCAGATTTTATTGAGGCTGAATGCCGTTTGTTAAGAGTCACATTTAACTTTGATTAAGACGTTTTGCATGAACGGTTCATAGTTACATTTTGAACAGTTCAAAGACACATTAGAGATATCATGGAGTGAAAGGGGAGGATTGTATAAGTTAATGGACTCTCCTTTGTTGTTGTTGTTATTGTTGTTGTTGTTGTTGTTGTTGTTGTTGTTGTGGTTGTTGTTGTGGTTGTGGTTGTTGTTGTTGAATATGTCAAACAGCGTTGTTGGTTTTAAAATGACTCTCCTTGCGAGGACGAATCACTTTTATTGGAAGGGGGAAATGTAACGAACAGATATAGTGATTGCGCGAACTAATGTATATTAAGCAATTAGATTATGAGGTCAAGATTTCTATCGCGTGATATCGAGAGCGAACCATTTAATTGTCTTACTATAAATCTACTAGTCGTTCAAAACTTTATCTATAAATCTTCTTCACAGACACTTCGAAAACGCAACGAAGCGGCCATCAGTTCGTTGACCGTGAGCGCACACTGCTACGCTACTCACTATCTATCACAGAATAGATAGTGAATAGCGTAGCCAATCAGCGAACGGCATTCGTGATAGAACGCTTGTAGATAGTCTTATTAGTGGAATTGTACTAGTATACTAATGCAAATGCTGCAATCTGATTAGCTGAGCTACTCGTATACTATCAACCATTAGAATGCAGTAGCTATCGGTCGTCCACGAAATGCGACGTTTTTATCGTTTTCCCGAAGTTTTAAAAGAACGTTTAGATGTAAATGGATAACTGAATTAAATTTCCGAGAAGACTAAAAGAAGGACATTAACGGATTCTTGACTTTAAAAACTGGAAATATTGAAAAACCGGTGCGCGCGCGTAGACAACTGCAAATTTACCGAGGGCAATTCAAAACGTGCGATTTTGTTAAATTGTAAAGTTCAAAAAATGTGTCGAAAATATTCGGAAACCATTACTTGCGTTAATTTAAGTTAGAATTCTACTAAAACAATTAGATTATTCACTCTCGATTTCTATGAGGCAATAGTTGATTCGGCCTTCGGCCTCATCAACTATCACCTCATAGAAATCTCGAGCTCATAATCTAATTGTTAATTAGATGTTTATCGCTGTATATTTTTACGAGTTGTACCGTATTTTAACGAACCCGTAGAGCGAGTCAAAATACAAACAACGAGTAAAAATATAAAGCGACATTACACACCAAAACATCTCATAAGAGATTTATTATCCAACTGCCATAGTAAACTTATCAATGAAAGAGGGAGAGTGTGACAGTTTTACGTGCACGCAAAACCTGTACGGCAAACAGGTTTTCTACTGTACAAATAACTGTACAATATCGCTGTATATTTGTACTGTTATTTGGACAGCATTCGCTGCAGTTGGATAATAAGTTCGAATATTATATTTAAATGTGCTAGCACAAGTTGTAAGAGACGGTTATATATCGAATACTGAATGCGTAATGAACTCGTGATGCGGAGTATATAAAGAAGACTCGTTTTATGTAGATGACTTTTGTGTGGGTAGACTAGTCGTGTACGAATAAGCTGTACGTTAGGAACCGATTGATTAAACTTTTGGCCGTTGAACTGTTAGTCGACCGCGTGCGTTACATTTGTAGTGGGGAGAACAGGGGGCGGGAGCCTGGGAGAATAGGGGGCTTAAGGCGGGAGAGAAAAGGGCGGGAAAAGGGCGGGAAGCAGGAGTTCTAAGAAGCGGGAATCATTTATTAAGCGTTAAAATTCTTTCAAAAACAAGAACCCAAAATGTTTTTTGACTTAAATTAAGCTTATTTTGAGACTTCTGGACCGACGGAAAAATGAAAATTTGCCCTTGGGCTGAAAATTTGAGGTCTATCTCCGATAAAATTGAAAACCCTTTTAGGGTGGTTACGTCATAGGTCATGAAATGTTGTCATTTAAGCTGACAAAAGACGTGAGTAAGAGGAGTATGGCTGAAAACAAAGGAAAATAGGAAAAGGAACGCCTAGGATTGTGCAGCTAAATGACGAGGATGTGTTTTGAGTCTTCTTGTGTTTTACCCCCAACCCCCCCTCCCCCTTTTTAATACCTCTTTTCAATAAACACCAAGAATAATAACGCAATGTTTTTGTTGTCAACAGGTATCTTCATTCCTCTTACTCCCGGCTATGTTATCAGCATCGACTCATTTCCAGTTCCTCGCGGTTTAGCCGGTGAACTCTTCTGTCGTGTTCTCAGTAGTAGGTATGTTCTTTTCACATTGGGAACAATCTCCATTTTGAAGGTCACGTGCCTGGCTATTGATAGGTGGTATTGTATTTTTCGACCCATTATGCACAAGCAGTACTTCACTCGAAAGAGAATCTTTCTTTGCATCCTGGCTATTTGGGTTTCCACTTGTCTTCTGCAAAGCTACAAATTTTTTGAGTGGAAATTGTCAGGAAGTAAATGTTCCTATGTCGAAGCGCCTTATGGAGAAAAGGGAACTCAAGCCATGATAGTTATCTACTGTCTGATTGGGTTTTATATTCCATGTTTGATTACGTGGGCCTCGTTTGCCCATATCACACTGCTGTTCAAGACATCACCAATGGCAAGATGCTATGGTGAACGACAGAGAGCGCAGCAGAAAGCGTTACTGCGCATGTGCGCTGTGACCTCAATAACCTTGACATTGTGTTGGCTTCCAGCTCAAACCATTTACGTTCTTTCTCCTTTTGGCGTCACTCAGATTGGTAGTACATTACAACGTGCAGGAGGAATTGTTGCTATGTTTAATTCGTGTGTCAATCCTTTGATTTACTGGATGACAAACAGCGAGTATAGGGCTGGTTTGAAACGTTTCAGGAAAAAAAGCTCTAAACCGCCAGTCTAAACAGGGGAGTATTTATGCATTCCCAAGCGGTTCTCTGCTTTGTGAGATTTCATTGTCAGACGCATTTCTGGTTGTGGAGAATGAATACAAAAAACTTGAAGATTCTGGACGCTTACTTGTCAGTAGCGACAAACAGTATTTTCTTTAATAATTTTAAAATAATCACGACGTGGTTGTTGTAAATATGGAATTTGTCTTTCGTACTCTACCGCTTCCTGCGTGCTTTACAACGGAACAGAGCACAGTCGAGGCTTCATTATTTGTTAATTACTCAACTTCGCGAATTATGCTCTCTTTTGAAGGCAATATTGAAGGCAAACATTTTTGTCCTTTTTCGACATAAGGGAGTATTCAAGCGATTTTTTTAAATTACACAATAAGTGCTTTAAATTAAAAGGGAAAATAATTTTAATTTTCAAACCCTTTTGCCACATTTTACTTTTGAATAATGGTGTTTTAACAGCCAAGATGACGGATCCAAGATGGCAGACGGATATTAATTGAAAAACAATTTGATCTGTCATTGGTTGCGAATCACTTATTATCTCCTGCTTCTGTTTGCCGAAAATTCTGCGAGATCAACGCATTAAAAAAGTACTTAAAAGTTTTTAGTGGTGAAATTTAAATATTTTTCAGCGTTGCCATGGAAACAAAATCCTTAAAATCCTCATGTAAGTTTTAGCTAAGTGGTTTAAAAACTCATCTGGAAGAAATCTCCATAAGTTTCACATAAAAAGTACCGTTAACGTTTGATTGATAAGCAATGTAAGACTACTTTTAAGCAGTTATTGTTTGTATTCTGAAGATTCTGTAGAAATGAGTGACGTCACTTTGTCACGTGATAAATTCTATTAAGCCACTCATTTAGCATCGCTATCATACATAATATGAAACCACTCCACTTCGATGTAGCGAAATACTTTTTTTTATATATATATTATAAATGATCGTGTAAATTCGGGCTGGCACGAGGCACGCGCGCAAACACGATAGCGAGGCTAGCGCTGACTCCACGGTTGCTATTTCGACGTCGAGGGCGACGCCTTGTAAAAAGGAATTTATATTTTACCAGCGAAATTCGCGACTGTATGCCAATGGCTCTAAAAACGTGCTTAAGCTAAATATGCAACGACGGCGTTCAATTCCAAATGGGAATACGAAAAATTAGTCGTCGTCGTCCACGTTCCGTAGACGACGCAGATATTGGTCCGTTTCACGGCCAAGAAATGTACAAAGATTTATAACGCACGTGCACAGCTATTGTTTTGCTCATTTTAAAACGTTTTGTTTGGTGACGTGGATTGCTTAAGCTTCCTAATATGGTGTCGGGCTCGGTTACTATTCCAACATGGCGTCGGGCTCCCGTCGGGCTGGGCTCGCCCAAAAAATCTTTTAGGAGGGCCTTTTTGGGGCCCGCTTTGGGACCACTTTTCGACCGAGCTTGGTAACCGTCCACAAATGTGACGGTCGAGACCTGGGTACAACTTTACTAAAAATGGCGGCGGGTTCAACTCTGAGCGGCGCGGTGAAATATGTTTATCCAGATCGACATTTTGTAGAGGGAAAGCGAACGAATGAACTTCACCGTGGCAAAAGGCGATAAAAACATGTGTGCTGAAGCAACAGATGTTACAGTTATTCTACAAGATGTGGTCCCAAAACATGTTGACAAAACAGCAAGCGATATTTTGGGACCACTTTGGAGTCAGCGATTCAATTATGGAGAAGGTAAGGACTATTGTGTCAGAACCCAGCCTTGATTTCAGTAAACTGTCCAAAGCAATTAAACCTGCCAGCTGAACATGTTACTAGCATTACTACTGATTACTAACAGATTTAATTAATATAAAACTAGTAGTAATCAAAGATTATGAACGCGTTCGTCTTCTACTTCTTGATATAAATTAAATAGCTGTTTGTTGCTGAAATCAAATCTTTGTGAACAGCTGAAGTTTTACAGACAGATGTTGCATAATGTCAAAGTCCACTATTTTTCTGTAGATTACAGTCGAACATCTATTTTAAAAGCAGCCACTCTAGACAAGACAACTGGTATAAAACAAAACAAAATCACCCTAGGGACGACAAGAAGCTGACTGCGGCTGCTTAATAGTGGTGGCCGTTGACAGAGCTCCCAAGTCAATTTATTGGCATGCAAAGAGTGAGATCTTTAATGCTGTAGCTGTTGTTTGTGACGCCGCAGGCGGCACCACGCTACGGGGGTATGGGGGCATGCTCCCCTAAGAAATTTGGAAAAATTGAAGTAGCTAACACGTGTTTTCCTTCATTCTGAGCAGAAATGTGATGCTTTAAAAGCAACTGTTTAGATCGCAGAATTTTCTTTTTATTGGACCAATATCAACTCTTTCTTAACATTCTGACTTACATGTATCTAGAAGTCAAATTAACATGTTATAACGCTTGTTCTACATGCTATCAGTCTAATCACTGACCGAACAAGAATGAAATTATATCATAAAAGAAAGTTTATCATGAACGAACTTCACTAAAGCAGCAAGGAATCTTAAATGCGTGAGAAATAATAGTTTAAGCGTGAGAGCGTAAGATTGAATTTGTTAGCGTGAGTCTCATGCCCAATGGGTGAGACTTGAGAGCTGTGCGTTGAATAGAGGTTTTTATTACAGTGTATAGCTGACAATTTTTTCCGGGATTTTGGTAGCCTGCGAACAGGCTCCTGGGGAGGACGGAAAAAAATTTCGGAGAGCAAAGCGATCGGGGCGGGAACAGGGGAGCCTGTAGACTTTGTTTTTGATCTGCCTATCTGCCCTTGGTGATAAACCTGTAACAAATCAGTCAATGAGGTAATTAGACCTGTCAAGATGCTACATTTTCGGTACTTGCAAACAGTTCTAATCGCGCTAATCAAATAGCTGGGCAGGGCATCATAATATAGAGTGCAAGTAAGCAACATGTTAACGAAATATTTCAAACTTAACTTTGTCCCTCCAGAGCCATTACTTAGAGAGCTTAAGGACAGTGCCTACTTTTGTTAGTGCGCACACGTTCTGCGCATCACGCAAGGCATGGTTGAAACGCAACGCACGCGCTGGGTTGACATGACGCAATCAACTACGCTACCAAGTACACGACTAAATTGAAAGCAAAATTTTCCTACTGTGACCAGATCAAGTTTAATGAACCTGTACTTACACCAGGAACACCAGAACAGCAGCATGTCGCTAACCACTAACTGTTAACGTCTTCCAGCTGAAAAACTAGCTGTTATCTGTCGAAAATTATACTAAAATCCATCTGTAAACATGTACCTGCAGATGGCGTAGTGCGCGCGCAAAACAAGTGCGAGATACGCAAATGTTTTACTTACTAGGAAGGTGACAGGAAAAAATGTAATGGGCACCGTAAATAGTTTCAAAAAGGATCAATAACTTTAAAAAACGCGTGGTTACCCCTATATTTTATGTTATGAAATGGAAGCGGCAAGCCTATTCAGCACGTGATTAGTTTTTGGTTGCGAGCAAAGGATATTTAGACTGTATTTTAGCTGAAACAGAGAAAGGCTCTCAGAGACGCTAATAGTGTTGTTGCAACGATTTTGTTATTAAAAACATACCAAAAATGGTTTATATGTTACCATTTACCATGTAGATCAGATCTTTATAAATGTGTTTGCTTTTCTGTATGTAAAGGCGAATTCTAAAGAAATCTGTGAAGAAATATCCTCCCCTTCTATATTCAGAAAAATGCTGATGTCAGCATTTTTGTTGAGATTCAAGGCTAATTATCTCGAAAATATGCGTGGCTACCCTCTTTTTTCTTTGTGGATTCCGATAGGCCTTACAAAGATCTATTCTTTCCGCGTGGTCCTAACCTGGTGCAAAAACCTTTGTATTTAGTAGGCACCGTCCTTAAAACATATTTTGCAATACTGAAATGAGCCTAAAGAAATTATAAGCACATGATAGAGGTGTCAAACTCTGCGAAGCGACAAGCAGATAACCGCGCAAAGTCCGGAAACCATGCACTTGACCTCTTAAAAGAATTGCTATAGCACCGCCAAACGGCTCCACTCCACTAGCTTCTACTTAAAATTTCTCCTCGTAACAGAGCATAAAGTATAATAAGAGATCGAGAGACCGAAACTTAAAAGAGAACGGCAATGCACTATTGTAACGAACCGCTGGAGTCGTATAATTTTACAAAGATCTGTCAAATATTCATCTCAAAGATGTCAACAATCAGCGATTTAACAAGTCATATCATGATACCAGGAGCTGGTATCATAGAACGGCAGCATCAATAGAATGTCTACAGGCTCCCTCCCTTCGTTCGGGCTCACCGGGAGCCTGTTCGCAGGCTAGGAGTTTGGCCGCTGGCTGCCAAATAAAAGTTGGCCGCTTAATAGAGGTTCTGCTGTCTTTTGATTTCCTTGCTTTATTATTGACATGTTGCGTGACGGCTCCAGTTTCGGTAAGTCACAAGTTTAATAGGACATTTGCCTTCAAAATTCATGCTAAAAAACTCATTTTTACTTTTACTGGTAATTTTAAGCATAAAGGCTAATTTTCAAAAGTACACCTGTGTTACATCTAGTATTCTAAGCTGGAAGCACAAATATCAGCTAGCATTTGCACTCGCGTGCCAGTTTATCTGTGGTTTAGCATAAACAAACTCTGTGCAATTGGCAACTGATTTGAATATTTCCACTGATGAATAGAAATAGTCAGCATTTACATTGCTGTTCCTTAGTTCTGGCTTGCTCTTATAGATCTTGGCTTCAGAGCACTCTTCCATTGATTCAATTTTGAGCTCTACTGGATACTGAACTATTTGTGCCCACGGGAACTAATTCAAGTCAACAAAATTTCAGTTAATGTAATCAAAATATAGCCAATGAAATATAGCTGTTCCCACGGTTAACATCCCTGTAGTGTTTCTGTTGTGACGTGTCAGTCACATGATCACTTGTCTATTATGGGATGCGGTAAAAACCGAAGCATGTGGTCGGAGAAATGGGAGCAGAAATAAATCTTGTTGTTGTTATTGCATAAGCTCTTTTGGTCTACTTGCGCCCGAACCACCACATTTGGCGACGAGGAAAACCGGATAAAAAGTGGATAACGAGTTTAAACAGTGGAAAACTCGCACAGATGGCCGTATCCTTGAGCGGACTGCCAGGTTTACAAACATTCAACGCTGTGGGCGAGCCAGCTACACTCGCACAACGATGGCTAACTTGGAAAGACGAATTCGAATTGTACGTGACTGCCTCGGGAATCAGCGACCCAACACAGAAGAAGGCGCTTCTACTTCACCTCGCCGGGCCCCAAGTCAGAGACGTTTTTAATAACTCAATTCCTGCCGACAAACGAGGCGAAGCGAAGGATTACGAGAAAGCTATGGACAGCCTATCCGAACATTTCAAACCGAGAAAAAACGCGCCGATGGCAAGACAGGCGTTTCTCGCAGCTCAACCAACCGCTGGAGAAACCATTAACAATTTCATCACACGCCTGCAGAAATTAGCCGAACATTGTGAATACGAAGGTGAAAGGGACAACCAGGTGAGAGATCGTGCGATTTCTTTCATTCAAGACAAAAACCTCAAGGCCAAGTTGTATCGCGAAGAAACATTAACATTGAGCAAACTATTGGAAATCGTTAGTCAATACCATGACAAAGAAGCCCTCGTTCTTATCCGTGATGGCCGAGTGAATAACATATCTCCAGACGCCAAACAAGGGGGAAAATGTTGGCGGTGCGATAAAGCGGGACACTTCGCGAAGGAATGTCTTCGTTCGCGTGACCACAAATGCGGGAAATGTGGCAACGTGGGTCATTTCGAAGTGTGCTGTCACTCCAAACAGAGTAAAGGGCGAGATTCTAGTCGCAGTTCGAGTCGTGGTCGTGGAAACGAATACCGTGGAAACTCTGGAAGAAAGCAAAGCCGTGGACGAAGAGGAGGAAGTTCACAGGGCCAACGTGATGTACGCCAAGTAACCGAAGACGTGACTACTGGAAACTCCGCAAGGAAGGATGATTTCTACGTGTTCTACACTGGGGAGACAGATGACGGGAACACTCTGAAGCTGGAGATTGCAGATAAGACTATTAACGTTATTATAGACTCTGGTGCTAGTTGTAATTTAATGTCCGAAGAAGTATTTAACCTTGTAACGGGGGGTAATGTTAAATTGTTGGAGTGCAACAAAAGAGTTTTTGCTTATGCATCTGAAGAGCCACTCCAAATCAAAGGAAAATGTAATCTTGATGTACGTGTGCCACAAACCCAAAAGTCCCTGAATGTTGAGTTTTATGTTATGCTTGGCAAAGCTGCGACGCTATTAGGCCGCGATGCATCTGAGTTGCTTGGTGTTTTAAGGGTAGGTGTCCCTGTTAACAGCTGTGATGTTGAATCTGATGGTGCTAGTAACAATCCAAAACAAGCAGATAGAAAGGCCTCCCTAAGGGCAAAGTTTCCCAAAGTTTTCCAGGGCCTGGGGAAGCTCAAAGGATACCAGCTCAAGTTACACATTGATGAAAAAGTACAACCAGTTGCTCAACCCCCACGCAGAATTCCTTTTAGTAGACGAGAAAAAGTCACGGAGAAATTGGAAGAGTTACTGAAGCTTGATGTTATCGAAAAAGTAGAGGGACCTACCAGCTGGGTCAACCCCTTAGTAGTGGTCGAGAAGCCTAACGGCGACATTAGAATCTGTCTAGACATGAGACAAGCGAACCAAGCCATTGTGCGGGAGAAACACCCAGTCCCCACCGTAGAGGAAACACTCCAAGAAGTCTCGAATGCCAAAGTTTTCTCTAAATTAGATTTAAATATGGCTTTTCACCAAATTGAGTTACACCCAGACTCAAGGGACATTACAACCTTTGCTGCGCCTAATGGCCTTTACAGATACAAGCGCCTGCTTTTTGGTGTAAACATGGCCACGGAAAAATTCCAGCAAATTGTTTGGCAGATCATCCAAGACTGCCCAGGGGCATACAACCTGCACGATGACCTACGAGTTGTTGGCACAAATGATGAAGAGCATGACGAAAACTTAGAGAGGGTCATGCGCAAGCTTGAAGAAAGTGGGCTTACGCTTAACTATGATAAATGTGAAATTGGTGTTGGCAGCATGATCTACATGGGTGATGTACTCTCTGGGGAAGGGCTGAAAGTGTCTAGTCAACGTGTGAAAGCTATTGTTGAGGCACCAGCACCCCAAAACCCATCGGAAGTAAGAAGTTTTCTTGGCTCCGTGCAGTTCTGTTCAAAGTTCATCCCCAACTTTGCATCAATATCGAGTCCATTGTGGGACCTCACCACAAAAGACATCAAGTGGAAGTGGGGAGTAAAGGAAGCAAAGTCATTCCAAGAGATAAAAGACCGGCTGACTCGTGCACCAGTGATGGCATATTTCAGACAGGGCGCAGAAACTCGTCTGACAACCGATGCATCACCAGTGGGAGTTGGGGCGATTCTGGAACAGAAGCAAAAAGATGGAAGCTACAGGCCAATATATTATGCCAGCAGAAAGCTGAGTAAGATTGAAATGAGGTACTCCCAATTTGAAAGAGAAGCTCTGGCTGTAAGGTGGGCTTGTGAAAAGTTCTACTTGTACCTCTATGGCATTAGCTTTGAAGTCTGCACTGATCACAAGCCTCTTCTCATCGTACTCGGAGCAAAGTCAAAGCCCCCATCAGCACGAATAGAGAGATGGCTTCTCTACTTACAGCAGTTCCAATACAAGTTGACACATATACGGGGCAAGGACAATGCTGCAGACGTCCTGAGCCGCCTACCGGTGGGTACTACCCATGATCACGAAACTCAAGCTACAGAAGAGTTTGCGTACAGCGTAGTAAGTGAGGCTGTACCAGCTGCGTTGGTGCCAAAGGAAGTTGAAATCGCTTCTGAAAAAGACCCAACGCTAAAGATGTTACGGCAGGCTGTAATGACAGATGATTGGAGCCAGTTACAAGGCACAATTTACAAAGCAGTTAAAGATGAACTGTGGGTGATAGGACAGGTGGTGATGAGAGGAAGCCGCATCCTCATTCCAGAGAGCCTTCAAAAGCGCACCATAATGTTGGCTCACGAAGGACACCAAGGTATGGTCCGAACTAAAGCCAGGTTGCGAGAGAAAGTATGGTGGCCACGAATGGACAAGCAAGTAGAGCAAGCAATACGAACATGTCACCCCTGCCAGCTTGTCGGACCCCGATCCAAACCAGAGCCGGTGAGATCAACCAGACTACCAGACTCCCCGTGGCAAGAAATCTCAGTTGACCTTCTCGAGATTACAAGTGGAGCTCACCTCCTGGTAGTTGTAGACTACTATTCTCGCTGGATCGAAGCTGTCCTTCTCAAGAAAACAGATGCACAAAATGTAATCAAGTCCATGGAGGCTATTTTTAGAACACATGGTCTACCAGAGACTGTCCGTAGTGATAACGGACCTCCATTTGCATCCAAGGAATTCGAGGGATTCCTAGAGTATCTAGCAATTGAACACAAAAAGGGCGTGCCCTATTGGCCCCAAAGCAATGGAGAGGTGGAGCGTTGCAATGAGACCTTACTGAAAATCGTGAGAATCGCGCGCCTAGAGGGTAAAGATTGGCGAAAAGCACTCGCAGACTTTCTATTCCAGTACAGAGTTACCCCTCATACTGTTACTGGGATATCACCAGCAGAACTACTGATGGGGAGGAAGCTACGTGACAAACTTCCAAAAGTCCAAATCCCCAAGGATCGAGCCACTGAAGCACAGTGGCAGCTGCTCTTAAAAGAGAGGGATGCTCAGGCTAAACTTAGACAGAAGGAGTATGCAGACAGAACACGCGCTGCCAAATTCAGCGACATTGAAGAGGGTGATCAAGTCCTACTGAAACAGGCTCGAGAGAACAAACTCTCACCCAGTTATGAACCTGAGCCATACAAGGTCGTTCACAAAGATGGAAATGCCGTCATACTGGAAGATACCAATGGGAACAATAAAATGCGAAACATAGCCCACATGAAGAAATTTGTTGCACCTGAAACCACTGAAAAGGAAGACCAGGTACAGCCAGCACAACTACGCCAAGAGCCAGACCAGGTGGAACAAACGCATCCAATGACAATTGCAAGCCAGCCAGCAGAGGTGCAAGAGACTCCACCCAACCCTTTGCCGGGCGATTCAGTTGTTTTGCGACCTGCGCGCTCTAGACAACCACCCGCCTATTTAAAAGACTACGTATGCACTTAGTTTTAGAATGTGCAAGAGACATAAAGAGAGAGACTGTTTGTTTTAAGGACTATTAATTAGATTTGTAATACTGTTCATTTAGTTTTCTCTAGTGCTGACATTTGTAATAACTTAGGGGGAGATGTAGTGTTTCTGTTGTGACGTGTCAGTCACATGATCACTTGTCTATTATGGGATGCGGTAAAAACCGAAGCATGTGGTCGGAGAAATGGGAGCAGAAATAAATCTTGTTGTTGTTATTGCATAAGCTCTTTTGGTCTACTTGCGCCCGAACCACCACAATCCCAAAGCCAAGAGTTATGTAACAAAAGCATGTCATGTCGCATCCTGACAAAAGAGGCCGCTCACGGTCCAGAATCAAAACAACAAACAAGCGATCGTGAACGATCTAAAAAGTAAATCATCTTGTATATACATGTTTTGCGATGATGTAATTTGTTTTCACCCGGCCAAAACATATCACTCTAGTCTGCATTGGGACTGCATTCACTGTTTTGTCAAATGCAATCAGAGTGAAAAAAAAGTTCAAAGTTCAAAGAAAACTCCAAAACATCGAAAACAATGAAAGAAGCCACAAAAGAGAACAAGAATGATGTTAGCAGATGGACACAAAATGTACAGCACATGGTTTGGCCATGATGTCATTCATTTTTGCCCCTGCTGCGGGGCGGCCAAATTGGTGTCACAAGATCGAACCAAGGTTAACCATCCCATGAAACTTGGCTCAAGTCTGCATTAGGACTGCGTTCTACGAACGCAATTAAAGATTAAGCTATTTTTGAATGCGTACACATCTAGGTCCGTAATGTGTCCATACAACAAACCTTACATTGTGTTGAATGCTTTTGTCCTTGTACCACAGTGGAGTAAACAGATGTAATGTTCTAGGGCTGGTAGAGCAAGTTTAGGTAATGATCTCAATCCTGGTCACATTGGTATTAGTCCTTGTTGATATTTGCTTTTCGATTTCGGCCTTGTTTTTCACTATTGTTAAGTAAGTACTAAAATACAAAGGTTCTTCATTAATGCTACAACAGTATATATAGTATTTCGCAATTAGTAAGAGGTGATTAGTTAACGTTCAAAGGCGGTCGTTATCTATGATACCATATAAGATTTGCACGGTTGACAGTTCTAGGTTTATTGCTGTAAGAGTCTCATACCATTGCAGAAAGATTTTCCAGAACTCTGATACCACCGGACATGAAACTAGCATATGCTTTACATCTTGTTTTGTTTTTGAGCATAAATAGCAAATATCACTGCTCGCAAGTTTAGCTTTAAATAATTTGCTTTTTGTAAAAACTATATCATGTAAAGTTTTGTACTGGAACATAGTTAACTTCGCTTCTATAGTGATAGAGAAGGCTAAGTGGAAGTATTTGCTTATTTGGTCCGGTGTTAACCCATTGGCAATAAGGCGTTGTTTTGTGGTGGGTTCTTCAAATACGTGCTTCGCGAAACTTTTATGTATGGCTTTGGTTGTTTGCACTTTCAAGTTCTCCCATGGTTGTGTAAGATGCTCTTGTCGTGCAACTTTTCGCTTTATTGCCTTTTTATATTCTTGTGGAAAAGCGTTTATTACTCCACAATAGGTCAAGAAATTTGTTTGCAGCTGATACCGGAGTTTAAATTCTTCGTAGGTGAGGAAATCTAGATTCTTGTCGAGAAGGTCTTTTAAGGTGTAAACTCCTTTATCAAACCAAGTACGGAAAAAAATTGTCTTGTTATCAATTTTGATATCTTTGTTATTCCATACAATCGTTTTCTTTGTGCATGGCATTTTATTATTCTGCACATCCTTAAACTCAAACCAGTATTGTAACATTCACTTATAAAAGAGTGGTAGCTCTTTGATGTTAAGATCCTTACTGTTACAGTTACAGGTTGAGAGGAAGGTTAATGTGGCTAATGTTGAGAGGAAGTGTAATGTGGCTTCATTGGGAATAACCGTCCATGCCGAATTCCCGCTCAGGTGAAATCGCTTTATCCAAATAGACTTTAGGGCTTTGTTCATAAAATTAAAATCAATCATATTCAGACCCCCGTTTTTGCGTTCGCCAGTAATTGTGTTTTTTCTTAATTTTGGCTATTTTGTTGTCCCAGATAAAATTAAAGGTGATTTTGTTTGCCTGATCACAGAAGTTTTCAGGGATTGGCAGTACAGATGCATGGTAAAAAAGCTTTGAAAGGCCCACAGATTTAACAATGTTGATCTTGCCTAATGAAGTTAGTTTCCGTCTCTTCCAATAGTTTAAAGTCTTTTCCAAAACATCCAATTTTTCATAGAAGTTAAGTTTATCGCTAACGTTTTTCGAGTTTGAGAAGTGTATTCCTAAAGCATAAACAGAGTCTTTCGGCCACTTAACGTTGAACGGGGTATCTTCTCTGTTTTTCCATTTTCCCAGCCACATTGCCTCTGACTTCATATGGTTAATTTTTAATCCTGAGCATCTTTCAAACTTTTCCAGAAGGTCAAGAAAAAGACTCATTGATTCGGGTTTTTTTAGAAGAACTGTTGTATCATCCGCATACTGTGTGATTTTTATTTCGCGTGCTCCTACTCTGATGCCTTCAATTTTCGGATTTTTTTTTAATCGCAAGTACAAGAATTTCAATACCAAGGACGAAGAGTATGCCTGATAGTGGACAACCCTGTCTGACACCTCGCTCCAGGTTGAAAAAATCAGAGGCATAACCATTGTTTGTCACACAACTAGTTATGTTGCAATAGAAAGTTTGTATCCAATTTTTGAAGTCAAAACCAAAATTACGTTTGTCGAGAGCCTTAAAAGGAAATTCCATTCTATAGAATCAAATGCCTTTTCAAAGTCGAGGAAGACAGCAAGACCGGGGAGGTTTTTTGCTGCGGTGTAGCTAATAATATCACTAATGAGTTACGTTTTCACCAATATACCGTTCTTTGATAGAGCCAGTTTGATCAGCGTTTATCAAAAGCGGCAGAACGGCTTCCAGTCTTTTTGCAACTGCTTTCGTGGCAATTTTGTAGTCTGTGTTTAAAAGTGAGATAGGCCTTAGGTTGCCAAGGAGATTGGTCGGTTTGTCTTTTTCCGTACTAGTGTTATGATACGTCTTCTTTGACATATTGATAATTGGCGTTTTTCAAAGCCATAATTTATGCTTGCAATAACGTTTTGTTTAACGTAATCCCAGAAGAATTTGTAAAATTCGCATGTGGAGCCATCAGAACCCGGGGTTTTACCATTGTCCATGTCTTTTAAAGCTTGGTAGCATTCCTGTTCGGTTAGCACGCCTTCACAATTCTTAGATTGCTCCTCATTAAGGGGTGTTAACACGTTGTTGTTAAAGAATGCATCAAACTCGGAATTATTGGGATTAACATTTCTAGTAGAATATAGACTTTTATAAAATGTTTTCTCTTCTTCAAGTATTGTCTTGGCGTCGTCAGTTTCTTCACCGTTAGATAATTTTAGCTTTGATATCTTTTTCCTTAAGAAATTCTCTTTTCTAGATTGAGAAAGTACTTAGAATTTTTTCTCCGTTCTCATACCATGGCGCCTTACTGCGCAGAATCGTACCTTTAATTTTTCTGTTCAGTAGTTTTTCTAATTTTGCTTTTAGTGTATAATACTCGTTCAGCAGATTAAGGTCATTTCTCGAGGAACATAGTTTTTCTTGCAGATCATTTAGTTTTATTAGTAGCTGATTTTCTTTGTCCTTTTCTGATCTAGCTGTTCTCTTAGAGTACTGCAACGTGAAGCTTCTAATTTCCATCTCGATGACATCCCATTTCAGGCCAAGATCTGTAACATCCTTGTACTTTTCTATGAAAGCCGGAATGCTTTCACACATTTTTTCGACATATTCTTTATCTTCTAACAAACTTGCGTTAAATTTCCAGAAACCAGGGCCTGATTTTTTGCGTTGGTCGAACGACTGTATATTCAACATAATAACAGAGTGATCTGAGAAAGGATTGTGTATAATATTACTCTCTTTTGTTAGATAAACTAAATCAGCTGTGATTAGAAAAAAAATCTAGTCGGCTCTGAGACTTGAATGCTTGGTCACGCCACGTAAACGACAGAGCTTGGGGATTTAATTCGCTCCAAATATCCGTGAGAGCGAAGTTTGAGCATAGATTTCCAATTTCGTTTATAACAGCATGTTTGTTCGAACTTTGTTTCACACTTTTTCTGTCTTTGGGGGTCAGCGCGCAATTGAAATCCCCTCCAGTTATCAAGTTGCTATCTGAAAATCCACTTAGAGTTTGATTTAAATCTTGATAAAATTTGATTTGTTGTGGAATGTCATTCGGAGCGTATACATTGGCAAGGACAAGGCTTTGATTATCTAGCTTGATTTCCAAACTTATTGATCTTCCATTTTTGTCTTTGGTACTTCTTGTCACCTCTAATTGATATCTGGGGTTAACAAGAATCATCACACCTTTGCTACGGTTGGATCCATGACTGTAGAAGATATTTCCACCCCATTCCGATCGCCAAATGTTTATAGATTGTTCGGTACTGAAGGTTTCTTGGAGAAAATAACAGTGCGCGGTCTGCCTATGAAGCCACTTAGAGATTTACCTACGTTTGATAGAATTATTTAAACCTCTTACGTTTAGGGAAATAATTTTAAAGTTAATTGATGAAATTCCGTTATCCATCATGCATTAATGTATTAAAGCGGTTACTAATTGACCTGAATTTGTTTGGACTTATCTTAAACCTAGGCTGTCGTATTTGACTCGCTTGCTGTAAAGCATACCTGTATCTAAAAAAGCAGGATGTAAACACAAAATATATGCAAGTGGCAAACAAAGTGTTTCTGTCGCTTCTATACATAAAAGGAAAGCACATACAAAACAATAACAACAAGATGACACCTATTGCGAAAAAACGCTCCTATTAAAGGGAGTGTTATGGTTAGCTGGTGTATGCAAATTCGGCTCTGCTTAGCCTGTTTAGAGCTATACATGTATATAAAACTGTACAATGCTCTTTCTGTTGATAAAGGTAACTGTAGATTGAAAATTTTATGAGAAAAACAAGGAATAAAGCTTTAGGGTTAAAGCATAGTTCCAAGAGGCAGAAATTGACTTACGTTGTAATTTCGGTCTCCATGGGTGTCATGGAATGCTTAATTACATCCCATAGGAACAGCTTGTTTAGAATCATATTTATTCCGTAACACTCGATTGTGTGATTTGTATTCTTTCATTACGTAACCAGTTCTGTTCAATACTTTTGTAATTAGTCCTTAACCGATAGTTTTCTTTTCCTTTCTTTGATTGTAACACCTTGCGTTTGCATATTTAGGGTTTTTTGGGGTGATACGTGTTGAGAGGTTTTTCTGTGTGTAGAAGAAGCAGGTTGAAGTGTAGTTACGAGCGAGGCTAGAAACAACCTCGTTCCCAGGGTCTCTCATCTTACCGTCCCCTGGAGCGAGCGAAGGGAGACCCTGGTTGGGTCTGGTCACGTGTCTCCCAGAATCTGGGAGATGACAATTAAATTATTGAAGGGATGGGCGGCCTAGTAGGAATTTTGTCTATACTTAGCCCACGGGAGTGCGGGATGTGTTGTCACCAAAGTAATCCGTACCAAGAACGATATGATGTTCTGCGGCAATGTCCGGCGGTAATATTCTGAAAACGCTAAGGAAAACTTATCCATCAGCTGATAGCGGAAATCCAAGTCGCTGAAGGTTGTATGGTTCAGTGAAGGACGTTACATATTGTAAAAATCTCCTCAAGAAGGCGAATGGAGAATTGCACACCGCGGCCGAGGCTGTGTATGGAAGATGTTTGACTCATCTTTACCTCAGAATGAAGTGTAGGTCTTGTTACCGGCGATAAAATATTTTTAGAGAATTCAGGGCCTTTTAATTGATCACTGAAAGCCAAAGTCACTTCGAAAGGAGCGAAAGGATGAAAATTTATTGAGGTTTCACCGCGCCGTCGGCGCCCCGAACTTTGCAGAACGCGAAGGATAATACAACGAACTCGTCGCGGTATGCATTTCGCCGTCGTTGCTGATAAAATGGATTTATCTTCGAGCGAAAGGAGGCTAGAAAGAGAAAAATATAATTTTTATTGTGTTGTTAATAAATTAGTGTACGTGACGCTAACGGTTCGAGAGAATTGTGCACATTTTCATTCAATTTTCGATCTCTCGACCCTTCTTTGCTTCAAGCGTGTTTCTGAGGGGCACTTTTTATGCCGTGTTATTAGAAGAAATGGAAATTATAAGTAGAGCGGAGTCGCTTGAGTTCGTAGGTCTGCATGGTTTCCGCTGTTTACTGCACGTCGCTCGCGCTTCTCAGAGTTTGACACCTCTGTAATTTGCCATGCCGTGCTTATACTTTGTTTAGGTTCGTTTCTATTGGAAGATATGTTTTTAGGTTCTAAGTATTGGCTCTCCAGGGACAAAGATTAAAATATTCCGTGAACAGATTGCTTACTTGCATTCTATATTGTGACGCCGCAAGTGACGCCGGGCCCGGCTATTTCATTAGAGCTGTTTGCAAGCACAGTGCGTTGCACGAATATCATATTTATCTTCGTCCAGCTTTTCTTCAGAGACTGCCGTAGCTTTACTTTGAGAAAGCTATACGTTTTCCTAGGGACGTTCTTATGTTTTTTGCATCAATTTGATCGAGTGCATCCAAAGAAGAAACAACAATTACTACGGGTTGAAATTGCGCTGCTCGACGTCCACAGGTGAAATATGACTGACTTTCCATAAATCCAGTGGGTAAGACGGCAACACTGAAAATCACGACCACTAAATTGCCTCGAGACAGACTTGCTTAACCTTTAGGTAAACGTTGGAACAGATATTATTCGAAATTTCAGCCTGAAAGCTAAGTATTGATAAACGCCGCGGGTCGCAGCGCGCGACAAAACTCAACGCGACAAACTGCTGATTTCAGAGGACCCCTCCCTGATGCTCTCAATTGTCAAAGTGGCACGTGACCAGACCCAACCAGGGTCTCTCTTCGCTCGCTCCAGGGGGCGGAAAGATGAGAGACACTGGGAACGAGGTTGGGCTAGAAAGTGGCAGGAACACGTCCGGAAGCACATTTTCATTACTGAGAAGTCATCAGTAAACCATTCCTAAATTCACGACAAAGAGCCATTTGCCGTGGAACGTGAGTGCTAAATAGCTGGTCGAAGCAATCGAAGGACAAGCGTAAAGTTCTGTCGAAGCCATCGAAGGACAAGCGTAAAGTTCTGGTCGAAGCCATCGAAGGACAAGCGTAAAGTTCTGTCGAAGTCGGCCGTTGTAAACCGGACAGCTGGAGTAAATCGGAGAAGTCAAGTTGAAATATACCGGACTGAGTGAAGACGTAATCGGAAGAAGTAAGTTGAAAGGTGGGAGTAATAAACGGGAGTTTGAATTGGTTCGTTGTGTGTGTCATGTGTTGGTGGAACGTTGTTGGGGTCAAGTTCATGGACAAGGACTTCAGACGCAAGGTGAACTGAACTGAACTACGGAAACGCCTATTTTTTTAAAGGAATATTCTTGTAAATAGATTAAGTGTACTGAAGTATTTAGCTTGTTTATTATATTCTTGTAAATAAATTAAGGTTAATTATTTAGCTTATTGTATTATTGTTAGTTACCCTATTTAAAGTATAGTGTTATTTTAGTGTAATTGTTATAATAAATACTTGTAGACTTAGGTAGTTGTTGCGTGTTTTCTCGGGTTCGTTTATGCTTAGTTTTTTTTTGTTAGAGAGAGCCCACCTTTGTGGCGCGGTTTCGTCACAATGGGGCTCTCTTTTAAGTGCTCCGGAATGGCTCCACAGGCATATATTTCTCCACCTACAACAAGATGTCGATCAATAACTTTGGAATCAAATCCGAGTGCTCTGGCTTTTTTCATTGCTTTGATCAAAGTGCGACGTTCCTGCTGAATGGCTTTAGCATCACGGTCCTGCGTGATGTAAGCATCATGATAGGTTGTGGAATTTTTCAGATCTTTTTTCCTTGACCATACCAAGTCTCTGTCTTCGCGACACACAAATCTCGCAATAATTGGCCTCGTTTTTCCAACTGCAGGCTTTCCCACTCTGTGAACGGCATGGAATCTGACATTAGTGACATCTATTTTCAGATCGTTCTGTATTAGGTTAGTAATCATTCCTTTGCAATCTTCTCCACGATCTTCAGGTAGATTCATGAATTTCAAGTTTTTGCGACGCGTGTAGTTCTCTAAGGCAATCTTGTTTCCTTTTTCCACATTAAGAAGCAGCGTTGTTTTCTCCAATTCAGACTTCAGCTCGTCAATTTCCCTTTGTTGAGAATCTTTCACGTCTTTGTGGGCTTTCAGCTCGGCGGTATGATCGTCGATACGCTCCCAAGCTTGCTCCAGAGACTTTTCAACGTCGCTGATGGTTGCTTTCAGACCATCCAAGTTCTCTTTTATTTCGTGGCGAAAGCAGTCCATGTCTGTCTGGAGTTGCTCTATTTTGTTCTCCAATCTGTCACCCAAAGATTGAATTGAATCGACGATTTGTTTCAGGACATCATCAAGGGGAACGCTATGTTCTTTTCCGACCTCGTGTTCTTTGCTTGTTGGCATTGCCGCCATCTTGGGTTTCTTCTGGTCGCTCGACGGGAGGCTATAAGAAAAGGACCTCTCAGCTATTTTCTTGCTTTTTTTCTTCATAAATGGAAACGCATTGACTGCTTTTTGAAGGTTCAGTTTGTTGTGGACGACATGGCTGTTTGAGAGCCGAATAATCCGGCTATATTCTAGGAGCTCTCACAAACGTGACCGTCCGCCATTATTCCGTCACGTGTTTCTCACATCACATTGGTATTTGTTATGCCACCTGGTTTTAATTTTTTGAGGCATAGAAAGTGATTAGCATGCATTTGTAATATTGTGTAGAAACACTGTGAACTTTGAGAGATCATCCTTGGCTAACATTTCCTTTTTCTCCTAGTATGCACCCCGCCCTCCCAACCCCCCACCTGCATTACATCTTGATTACTTTTAAACAACTTTCGTAAAACTAACTTACATGTAACTGATCACCACCCCAACCTCAATAACCTTGTACCAGATGGTACTGGTGAAAATAGCTGCAGTAACATCGTAACCATTAGAGACATAATTATTGGCGGTTAAGTTCAATATACCTGCATAAACATCAGTTTTGTTACTTTGACAGTACCTAACGAGTGTGCCCAGCATTGGCAAGGTTCAGTTTCACATTTCTGGCCAGATTATGCTGGCGTTTTGTGTTTGATGTTTGTGTCTTCCGTAATTTCAGCCAGTGTTTTCCATTAGTTTCTTCCCCTTTACTCCATTCAAAGATGGCTTTGGACCACTTGTTTGTGATGTTGATGTTTTTAACTTTGATTTTCTTCTTGATATTGATGTGGGTTGTACTCTGATTTTGGCTTTGCTGTTGTGAAGAACAAGCAGTGTAAGTCCATTTTGATATTTACCAAAGTGTACAAACGCTGTTGCAAGTGCAGCAACAGGTGCCTGACCTCTTGCTTTTGATATTATCTTTCTATAAACTTCTAAGTATTTCATATAGCATGCCCTATTAGAATTATTACCAGTTGTTTTTAGCTTTAGTTCGATGTCATCTTGTACTTGCCTGTGAACTCTTAGTATGTCTTGTAATTGAATGTCTGCCTCAAATCTAGATTCTTTGTCAGATGGCTGACTGCTGAAAGTGTCATCTTGGGTTGAAGGGAGATCAGAATCTACTTCCATGGGGAAACAATAGTCATTGGTTTCCATGTCAATGTCAGCATGTTTGGTTCCATGGAGATGAACAAATTTTTGTAAGTGGAGTTCCTTATGATCTCCAATTGCAAGTTTTGCCAGACTGACCTTCCCTCTGGTCTCTGAGTTGATTCCTGCAATACCATATTTGAGTGCCACGGCAGCTCGATGTGCACAGGGGTTGCCATTGCTCCCCAAAGGATACGTCTAGGTACACATTCCAGTTCTGCAGTCCACGTCATAGTTTACTTCTGAATTAGTTCTGCTGGGTAGAGGAATTTTAAAGAGTCAGAAGTGCTTTGTTTGACAGCACTGAGTTGGATTTTTTTGAGCCTGTTGCACCAAACCACCTCGGAGCGAGATGGAGATTTTCAGTTTTGCAAAAGGCAAGGGCAAGTAATTTTCTTTGAAGATACATTTGAAGGTCTTCCGTAATGAACTTGAAGAGTTCAGTCAAATTGTATGCCCTCATTCAGTGTAGAATCACACTCTTGGAAATGTTGATCATTGACTCAGTGTAATTATCAGAGTTATTGCCTCTGGTAATTAGGTTCTTTCTCTGACAGAGAGCCCAATCTTGCTGTCGCTTTAAGGATTTTTTAAGGTATTCCTGATAATGGGGGTACTTTACAGTTGTAACCTTATCTGTAGAAATTCTTTCTCAGAGGAAGAGAAAACAAGTTTCTGAAAATGTCCTATCAAGTGTTGGCGATCTTCTTTGTTAATGTTGTAGTTGGAGTTAAAAGGCCAACGCCAGACAGCCTGCAGGAAATGAAATGTACAGAGTAGTAGTAAAGCATCTTTCCAGATGTCTGAAAGAGCTCCCCTTTGTCCAGAGTCGTCATCAGTCATAAAAATCTGTGGTTCTGCTTTTGGCCCTGTAGCAATAAAGGCATGTGGTGACAGAACGTTTTGTAGTTTTTTTTGTTTTTGTTTTTGTTTTTGTTTTGTTTTGTTTTTTCATGACCCTTTATTTTATTTATTCACTGAAAAAAGGTAACATACAACACAATTTCAAAAAAAAATTACAAAAAATTAAAATGTGACAAACTAGTGAAAATAGCTAACTGAAACGATCTACGAATTACGGTCTTATAAACACTCACAAGAATCGAACAAAACAAAAGTGCTCTAAAGAGTAACAAGGCTTCAAATCTTCTTTTTGTCTGTCCCGAGCTTGTTTTTTAAAAATTTGAGATAGGAAGCAAAACAGAAGGGGTCTTCATTTTTTGCAGAAATATAGATTTAATGCCTAAAAAAGCCTGTTTTTCGGGATGAAAAGCAAATAGAGCATCGCGGTGTTTGAGTTTGATTTGCATGTTATATTTACAATTCCACCAAGAAGTGAGATCGATCCAAAATACTTAACTAAAATCACATTCAACAAAGAGATGGGTCAGTGTTTGACTGCCAATGCAAAGGTAACATTTGTCGTTCTCTCTTATCTTATCTCTTAAGAGTCTACTTTTTGTGCACAAAATGTTGTGGTTAATCTTAAATTGAAAAACCGACATTTTGACATCGAGAGTTAGTTTGAAAGGAGGTTCATAAATATGTGAAATTTCATCCGCAGAAAAACCTGCGTGCCTGGCTATTGACAGGTGGTACTGTATTTTTCGACCCATTACGTACAAGCGTTACTTCACCCGAAAGAGGGTCTTTCTTTACATCCTGGCTATTTGGGCTTGTTCTTGTCTTCTAAAGATCAACAAATTTTTTGAGTGGAAATTGTCGGGAAGTAAATGTGTTAATGTTAAAGCGCCGTTTGGAGAAAAGGGAACTCAAGCCATGATAGTTATCTACTGTCTGATTGGGTTTTATTTTCCATGTTTGATTACTTGGGCCTCATTTACCCATATCACACTGCTGTTCAAGACATCACCAATGGCAAGATGCTACGGTGAGCGACAGAGAGCGCAGCAGAGAGTGTTACTGCGCATGTGCGCTGTGGCATCAATCACTCTGACATTGTGCTGGCTTCCAGCTCAAACCATTTACGTTCTTTCTCCTTTTGGCGTCACTCATATTGGTAGTACATTACATCGCGCAGGAGGAATTGTTGCTATGTTTAACTCGTGTGTCAATACTTTGATTTACTGGATGACAAACAGCGAGTATAGGGTTGGTTTGAAACGTTTCGGGAAAAAGAAAAGCTCTCAACAGTCTAAACAGGGAAGTGATTATGCATTCCCGAGCGGTTCTCACAGAACTGAACTTTGACGACACTGCATTGTAAAATTTTTGCATTCTCATGTGGGTTTTCAATTACGTTTTTCATTACTATGACCATAGTAACTATGCTATGACAAATTTGCAAACTCGTTATCATGCGTCACTGTTATTCATTAGGGAGCTTTAGCAACGACGACGGCCAGGCCTAGTCAAAAATGAATTAATATTTTACAAGTAAAATTCGCAATTGTCTAGATCGGTTCAGTACGCCAATTGCTTTAAAATCATACTCAGGCTAAATATGCAATGACAACCTTAAATTCCAATGGAAATACGATAAATTAGCCGTCGTCATTGGCGTTCCTCAGACTACGCAGAACTTGGTCGTTTCACGTTCTTGTTTTGCATAGGACGGTGAAGAAATTTGCAAAGATTTATAACGCACGTGTACAGCTATTGCTTTGCGCATTAAACTTTTTGTTTGGTGACGTACTCGTTGCCGTTGTCGTTGTGGTTTGTTTAAGCTCCCTATTACTGATAAGGATACGGTGTCTCAAATGTAATTCGGATGCGTGCATCGAAAGGCTGGACATAGTCATGAAGATATACGGACAAATGAGGTACTTTGAACATAGAATTACAATACCGTGAAATTGCGATGGCCAACAGAGATACATTAAGAGTTCTGGAGTACGTTTGTAGCTATAATTTACGTTATAGGATAATTGTCGTCGATGGATTAAATGAATAATTAATTAGAGTGGCTTTCTTATGAGCAAGATCTAAGCTACTCAATGAAATCTCTGAGCACACCTAAACCCCCTCTTACATCCAATCTTCCCATCATGCGCCGCGCGTATCTCGCATTGATTGTGTTGGCCACTTTATTGTGCAAATGACAAAATTACTTCATTGTGATTGGCTGAGAGCCGCCCAATT
Organism: Orbicella franksi; assembly: GCF_964199315.1. Lineage (NCBI taxonomy): Eukaryota > Metazoa > Cnidaria > Anthozoa > Scleractinia > Merulinidae > Orbicella > Orbicella franksi. Next base: position 11,409,370 of record NC_138158.1, read on the forward strand.
TATCGTTAATCTTTAATTTGCACTGCAGTGTAAATTCATGCGCGCGCGTTCCTAATTTTCCCAGTCATATAATAAATGACTAATCGTATGGAAGCTCAAACTGATCGTGATATTTTCAAATGTCACTTGTAGGATAACTATATTGTAACGCGCGCGGGCGACAACAACTTCCAGTCAAGGAGTCCAACAGCCAACGGTTTAATTACTCGACTCTCAACGTTTAGCTTACTTGTACATAGCAAGTCTACTAACACACACAGGCCACTCCATCACGTGAGTCCCTTATATACGCTGTATTACGAGTACATTGCGCATCCCGTACTCGCCATATAACCGTCTCTTAGTCTTAGAACTCTTGCGAGTATACATTCAAATACAACCGTTATACATCTTAGCACGCGCATCATAGCTCGTGCAATCACTATATCAGTTTTATTACAATATGTTCTTTGCCGGCTGGGAGGTCTGTACAGTGAAAAACTGTGACCAAGGTCTTGAAAATGCTGCCCGAGGCCGCAGGCCGAGGGCAGCATTTTCAAGCCCCACATCCATCGCCGATTAGTCAACGCAAGTTTATCTCTGTTCACTTTAAAATGGCAAGGAAAGTCACTGTAAGTAAATTCAATTGAGTGTTTTGAAGTTGTGAGAGTTTGCTTGGTTGTTTGTAGCTTGGCGTTGTGATGGCGCTTAATCCTGAGTTTCTCTCGCCGTAAAATTTGAGTCAATTTCAGTCGAGTTTACCTCTCTGATCGTTGCTGTATTTAGGAGAATTTCTGTGGAATATACTTAACGAATTTCCTCGCTTTCTGCTATTCAATTTACAGTAGAAAAGTCTGATTTCAAGTGATTTTAATAGCAACGACTGACAGAAATTGTTTTTGAAGTAAAACTTCAAACTTCGCACGAAATTTCACACCGCAAAAACAATTTTGGAGAACTTAACTGGTAAAATAAATGCAACTAACATAAAGTGGTTCGAAAAAATCTGTTCTTTAATACATCTTTCTTTGTCTACCATCTGAGTTACTCGCTAGTTGCCGAGAATTTTTACAAATCGTTAGTAGACGGCGCGTAAGCCGATATAATGACAAGAGTTGCGTAAACAAACCCATTTGTAATCTGTAAAACCAATTTACTGCAGGAAAAAAAATAAACATGTTATTTGCCGGCTTAGGGTCGGTCCGTATAGTGAAAAACTGTGACCTCGGGCTTGAAAATGCTGCCCTCGGCAGCATTTTCAAGACCTCGGTCACAGTTTTTCACCGCTACACGGACCTCCCAGCCGGCAAATAACATATATAATTGCAATTGCCTTCATATGATTAGCTATGCATATTTTCTATGGCATGATGTAAAATAGTTATGCAATGATCTCTCGTGGTTTACCATGGAATGCCCCACTAGTCACTTGTATTTTCTTGGTATACACATTCGCATTAAGGCTCATATGTGTTCTGAGAAAATGTAAGTGACCCGTGGAATATTCCACGTTATACCACTCGAAAGTGTTGCATAACTAGTATAAAAAGGATACAACACTGCGTAATATGTAGTTAAGGAAATTCCTCTGAAATAAAAGTGACAATAGATTTTTGTTCAAACTTTGTCCACTGAATATTTGTCATATGATAACTTCAATTTTGAAATAAAAAAGGGGGGTGCCCATGCTCATTAAGGAGCAGTGAGGCATTGAAAATGCCCCATTTTGGCACTATCTAATGCTTATTATAAGAACGCATTCCCAGTAATTGTAACATCTTTGTAAGCCCGGACTCATAAGAACAACGCATTAAACTACAGTCAATACATTGTGTCGGACACAAATAAACATTTAAATTTGATTCAGACAGAAAGCCGAATCCTTGATTAAAAATTTGAACCAAATTTCTTGACGTGGTTACCGACTGCAAAATAGAAAAGACCACAGTGTATCTGCTATTTTTCTTATTTATTCAATTTTCAGCAATAGAAATTAGATCAGTCTTTTCTCAAGCAAAGCTTATGATTAGTTGATGACAACGATTAGAAAAAAAATTGGGGTGCCCATGCTCGTTGGTGAGCTAGAGCCATTTTTCAACTGACAGAGCTCAATATCAAGGCAAATCCGTCATGTTTTCAATATGCGCGTGCACAAGCGCGCGCTAATGACGCCATGAATTATGCGCAGTAAGGATGCGCAATGCAAATGTGAGGAATGACCTTAATTACAACATGACAACAAACAACTAAAGTGACAAGAAATGTAGAAAATGTCATTAATTAAGGGGTGAAAAAGTGTTTACTTATTGACAAACAAAGCTAAGTTGCCAGTGAAAGATTGACATGAGAAATTTGCCTCTTGAGTAAGGGTTTTTCCCAATCAATACGCAGCGCCTCCTTTTAGATGAATCAATTCATTTAACTATTCAGTATATTTTATTGTAAATGGTTTGAACCCAGGAGTATCAGTAGTTCGTATGGTGTGATCGTCCGGGTGAGTGTAGTTCTGAAAAGAACTCTTGTTGGTGACTGACGTTTCGACAACCTGAGCGGAAGTCATCTTCAGAGTCAAGTGAATAGTGTTTGTCAGTCGATGATGAACGACAACAACATTGTTATACTACCAGCCGACAAAGGACGTGTCTCTGTTGTTATGGACAAGACTGAATACTTTGAAAAAATGGACACACTTGTTAACGACAAACAAACTTTCGAAGAACTTAAACGCGACCCGACGCCAGCAATTCAACGTAAACTTAACAGCAAAAGTGACTTAGGCTTAAAAAGACTCACACTATTGACACTCAACGCTACAATCGACTGAGGTGCTCAGTACCACAACCATCGAAACTTTACGGACTACCGAAACTGCACAAACCTGGTATACCGATGCGACCTATAGTGTCATTCTGTGGGTCCCCTACGTATCAACTGTCTAAGTACTTGACGACCATTCCAGTGTACAAGCTAAAGCTTAAGTTAATTTAGTATTCTTAGAGCTGTAAACAGTGTAGTTTGAAAAAGGATCGAAAGACGAAAGAACAGCAACTCCTCGCTCGAGTTACCAATTTTTCGCCCTTTTGAATTGGGAATAAATCCATGTCATGGTTTGAAGTCAACCGCAGGCTTCCCAAGCTCAAAATACGTGGTGTATGCGACAGCTTGTGTATTGGGAAAATCACCGATCATAAAAAAAAAAAAATTAATAATCACAGAAATACCATTCTGCTCCCCATAAGTAGCCTGCGAACACAGACATATTTCCGGCTGTCGCTTGTCTCCTCCGAAAATAACGTCTGCGAACCCGAGCCAGGAAACGATTTCTGTGACGTAATGACTTTTGTTTCTCCTTGGCCAATCAGATTCCATGATAAAATGAAACTCCAGTGCTCCTCGCAGCGGATACCTCACGCAGTAGTTCTGGGGCTACTTGAGCTAAACTGCGATTGGCGTAAAATTCTTACGCCAGAGAAATCGTTTCCTGGCTCGGGTTTGCAGACCTTATTTTTCGGCGGAGACGAGCGACAACCGGAAATGCGTCTGCGTTCGCAGGCTACCCATAAGTGACAGAGAGCTGTGTAGACCTTTCTCTGGTTCAAAATTTATCTGAGTATTGTTGGAAGCTGAGAAATTTTGTAACGTTACTTTCTTTCATTACCCAGGTGATGGCCAGGGTTGTTGTACTTGTGTATAAATGCAATGATAGAGATTTTCAGAAATTTTGAGAAGAATGTTTAACTAAAATAAAAGGTACCACAATTTTATTTTGTGGGCATGGAGCTTTTCCACATATTTGAATTTTTAGCAAAAGGTCAACCCAAATACTTGCAAAGCACCAATTCACAGTCCATTCATAACCTGGTGAGCAATTGGATTTCTATCAGCAAAAGGGGTAGCATTGGGCCTACCTAAACAATCAAGCATTTTAGAACTGACATTAAATGTAACCTGGTAAAAAAATTTATTGTTGTTAACAAAGGGTTACCTCTTGAAGTCTGTCAGTCGTAGATACATTGCTTGTGACTTTCTTAAAATCCTGAACTGGGTTTTTATATGTTTTTCCCTAATCACATGCTGTCTATTTTTTTTTCGGGAATTTCAGAAACAGATATCAAATAGAATGACATAGTCAATATTTAGCACAATTTCTTGGTTGTAAATATTTAGTTACAAATATCACAGCTTTTTGTTGTTGTTGTTATTTTTTCTTAATTTTGAATCTTTTTTGTACTAAATTTGCATTTTGAGTAAACTTAAGCTAACTTTTTTATAGTGCACTGTAATGTGAAATATTGTCAGTTGTAGAAAGCAACCAGCTGAATTGTGTTACTACTAACTGGCAGTGAACTACAATAAGGTTACAAAAAAAGCTCATTATGAAAGTTCTAGCCATCTCCATAAATGACATTCAAAGAAAAATAACTGGTTATATTTGTCCAAGCCAATTTTGCAGTATTTGTACTTCCATTGGAGTTTTAAATACTTCGATCAAAATTAAATGTTAGCATATTTTGGCTCAGTGGATAGAACAATTTGTTGAAATTTATGCATAATTATGGATTCATGGAAGGCAGCAGTCACAGTAACCTGGATAGCAACAGTGCTTTCCAAACCACTCTGTGATGTTTCCTTAACTTGTAATTCAATGCCAGCACTAAGTCAACTTAGCAGTTTTCTACCTGGTTAGAAAGCTCGTTGCAAAATTTATGACTTGAGAAATAATATCCCATGAAGAAAAGAATTGAATAGTTGTGTCTAAGCCAATTTGCAGTGGTTGAACGTCCATCAGAACCTTTGATACTTAAAAACTTTATTAGCAATTTTGTGGCTGGTTTGATGGAACCATTTGTTGCAATATGCACATTCTGCCATTTGATCTCTGCTACGGTTGTATGGGAGGTGGCAGTCACAGTAAACCTGGATGGTATCAGCCCTCTCCAAGCCATTCCTTGATGTTTCATGAAAAGGGAATATACCAATATACCCATTTTGAAGGGAATTCCAAACATGTGCCCTCATTGCTCGCCTGTTGAACGTGGGGGACGTTGGGTCTAGTTTGTAGCAGAGTGCTGTGGCAAGTGCGATAGCAAATACATCACAGTCTGTTCCATTCGTTTACTGGTCAACAGCGGGGATGAAGACTTCAATATGATCACTGTCCGGAATGAACAGGAGGGCAGCAATCTGTTCTTTGGTGAATGGCGATATTCCTCTATATAGACTGTCATAGAGTTGAACTTCATTTTTCTCCCTACAGCCAATGTTGCTAACACACACCCAATGCATACCACCAGTGTGCAGCACTTGAATAAAGTTTTTCCTCATCACTGAGAACTGTTGGGCTGTGCCACTTGTAGGTGACAGCAGTCCGTCAATGTGAGGAAATTGCTAATGCAACAGCTCCTGAGCCATTTGGATGTGCTCGTCTGTTAACATGGCACTTTCTCTTATGTCAACATCGTTGCCATCCAGTTGGAACTTTGGCCTTTGCATTTTAAGAATGGACTGCTGGTCCATTTTGGAACGCTTCACAAACTAAATTTCTGGATCAGCTTTTGGCCTTCTGTTTGGTGCATGTTTCTTTTTTAATTCTTTTCCTTTTCTTTTTTGTCATTGTATTTCCAAGAACTCTCCTACTTTACTCTCGCCTCCGTTACTCAATAGATTGTCGGCCTGGTCGTATGTCATTTTCAGCTGATGACAGCACAGGGAAGTGAGAGCTTCTGGGAGTAGTACCTCCATTAGGTATTTTTGCTTGATTGTTGGGAAGTGCTTTCCAAATAAATTAACCATTTAACAGGTTTACCTTTCCTTGAAGTCTCCAAAACATACATTAAACTTAAGGTCTTACTTCTCAGTTGGTTCTTCCCGTTCTGAAAAAATGTGACCATTGAATATTTTATGTCGCCAGCTCTCCTTAGAGCCCCACAGAATTTCAGGAAGGTGGCTTTTAATCACAACATGGAAACTGGAAGTAATGTCCTCCTCTGTAATGGCCAATACCTCGTCACTTGGATCAAAGAGTGGTGGTTCTACTCGCTGCTCAGGCCTTGTTGGTCTCTTGCATGGCGGTCCTGGCTGTTTGGGTGGTTTTGACTGTTTGGATGGTGCTGGCTGCTTGAGTGGTGTTGGCTGCTGCTGCCTTGTTGGCTGTTGGGAAGCTACTGGCTGCTTAGGTGGTGGTGCCTGCTCGGTTGGTGCTAGCTGCTTGGGTGGTTCTGGTTGCCGGGGTGGTGCTTTCTCCTTGAGTGGTGCTGCCTGCTTGGTTGGTGCAGCCTGTTAGGGTGGTGGAGGTGCTGGCTGTTTGGTTGATGCTGTCTGCTGGAGTGGTGCTGCCTGCTGGGGAGGTGCTGGCTGCCTGCATGGCGCCACCTGCTGGATTGGTGCTGGCTGTTTGGGTGGTGCTGGCTGCCTGCATGGTGCTGCCTGCTGAGTTGGTGTTGGCCGCTGAGGCGTTGCTGGCTGCTGAGGTGGTGCCTCCTGTTGAGGTGGTGGCATTGCTGGTTGCTGGGGAGGTGCTGGCTGCTGGGTTGGTACTGTTGTTGTTGCTGTTGTTGTCCGTAGGGGTGGTTCTGCCGGCTGGGGAGGTGCTGATCACTTGATTGCTTGATTTCTGCTGCCTGCTGAATTTGTGCTGCCTTCTGAGGTGATACTGCCTGCTGGGGTGGTGCTGCCTGCTTGGGAGGTGCTGGCTGCGGGTGTCTGGAAAACCCGAATAGCGAATAGCGAATAGTCGCGAATAGCGAACAGCGAATAGTCCCGAATAGCGAATAGCGATGACTATTGATGACTATTCGTCACTATTCGCCACTTTTCGCGACTGTTCGCCACTATTCGCACTATTCGAGACTATTCGCGCTATTCGGGACTATTCGCTACTATTCGCCCTTCGCTATTCGGGTTTTCCAGACACCCGCTGGCTGCTGGGGAGGTGCTGGCTGCCTGCATGGTTCTGCCTGTTGGGCTAGTGCTGGCCGCTGAGATGGTGCCGGCTACTGAGGAGGTGCTGTCTTCTGGGGTGCTGCTGCCTTCTTTGGTGGTACTGCCTGCTGGGGTGGTGATGCCTGCTGTGGAGGTGCTGCCTGACTTTATGGTGTGGAGTGCGGGAATGATGTTGCAGACTGCTGCAATGGTAGGTGTGCTGGCTGCTGAAAGTTGGATTGTATCCTGTACATTTTGAGTTAAACATTCTTTGACGTTTACTCTCCTTTGAAGTAATGTACCGTGCTTTCCTCGCAACCGGCAGGTTCCCTTTTTTAAGTCTAGTTCTTCTGCGGTGTATGGTCCATTCCAGTGGCCTTCCATTTTGTGCCCCTTTTTCGTCTTTTCTAGCATATTGCGGCGAAGGACAGTATCGCCATTCTTAAAACTGCAATCGAAGCATCCTTTTCTTTTCAGGTACTGCTGTTTTTGCTTTTCCTGAGCGGCTTTAATATTTTGTTCCACCTTTGGAAAAAGTGCATCTCTTGTTGCGGACATCTTTTCTATATGTTCCTGGAGAACATCCTCAACGGTTAGGTCCCTTACCAGTGTTTCAATTTTTCCCTGATCTTCGTCAAAGTGCTCTACAAACTTTTCCACCTCGAGAGGCAAACGTGGGTGCCTACCATACATGAAGAAAAATGAGCTGCACTTGGTGGTGGTCGACTTGTTGGTATTAAGTGCGAATAAAGTACCATCTGTGTATTCGTCCCAATCGTCGTCGTTTTCATCTATGACCTTCCTAAGAAAACTGAAAAGAAGCGTTAATGTTAGGCTACGGTAATTTTACTTCACCCGTGACCCTGAAACGACGTGTAAAAGTCACATGCCGTAATGGAAAAAGGAAAGCAAGTTTACAAGCGAGTGTTAAGGTCTCATATTGTCTGGCCTATTCCAAGCACTTTGGGGCTATTCTCAATCAGGGTTCATAAATCAGTTGTGCAGGCTGTAACGTCGATTCAATCTTTCCAATCGATCTCGGGGTCAGATTATTTGCAATAAAATGTTGGTGTTTCTTGCACTCCATACTTGACGAAACTGTTAACTAGTCCCCTGAACATAATATCGAAAGATAAATATATAGCTTCTCAAAAGAATATTTTAGACAGTGCAACTGTTCTGAAAAACGTTCAGATGCGCTCTTTCACGCAAACCGCTTCTCTAACGATGTAGTTATTATTTTTGGCCATAAAATTATTGCAATGCTCACTTCTGTAATGACCGGTTCGATTTCTCATCTAGGCCATTGGACTCAGCATGATATGGTGATGTGATCCTTTGCTCGACCTCAAATGTCTCCATAAGTTGCTCGCACACCTGGAAGACAAATACATTGCATCGAAAGCAACTTCTTTCAACGGCTACACAGATGTCTTAGAGTGGTTCTGTTTACGACTAACCCCCTCAGACTAAACCTACCTCGTTCACGAATTCTCTTCCCTGGTCTGATATGATGTGAGCGGGGGCTCCATGGCGACAATTCATCTTATAAAAGCCCTTAGCCACGCTTAACGCACTCTTGTCTGGCAGAGGAATGGCCTCGACGTACTTGCTAAAGTAGTCTGTCATGGTCAGGAGATAGCGTTTTCCCTTGCCAGAAACCTTGCCTGCATCAATTAAGTCAATACCGACAAGGTACCAAACTTTAGCCACCACCTTCACGGGGTGAAGCACGTCGTAGCATCTGCTTTCACGCGTGTTCCGTTGACACCGGTCAAAATTTTTGATCTGTAAAGGAAAACATGTAATAAAAGGTAGTGCCGGTATTGTAATGGTAGTCCTGTTAATTTGTCCCGTTTTGCCGCACAGTGTGCAACGTTATAATGTAATAATAATAATAATGATAATAATAACAACAACATTAAAAATAATAATAATAATAATAATAATAATAATAATAACAACAATAATTGAAAATATTTGAGAGGATGCTCCCATCACTTAAAAGTGATTTCCAGGGAGGTCCTCAAACAAAAAAAGATGCTACAAGTTTAAAATACAAGTCAAGATAGAAGTTAAAAAGTGAATAAATAAAATAGAAAATACTAGAAACTTAGGATAGATGAATTTTCACTCGTTTGTCTCATGATGGCGTCACTTTAAGATACAGATCGCGACGTTTCTACTGTTACACTGCTAGTCTCCATCAGGCGATGAGGTCAGTTAATGCGTGTCGCTATTTGTGGCATCTTGGTTCGCTGCTATTGGTGCATTTCGATCCTCATTATTATTCCGACTTTGTGACGCTGTTCCCTCATAGGTCCGCATTCTAACTGACCGGCTGTTGTGTGTGAAATAGTTTAAACAGTGACTTTGAAGGTTTATTTCGTTTCTATTCCTTTAATCTGCTATTTGTAAAATTCGAGTGATTTCCGGTCAGCGGTCGTTACTGTATTTTAGTCTCGTCATTGCTTACGTCACTACTCGTGAAAGTACAAAAGACGTTTTCGTTCCCGCTCGCTAACTCGCTCAACATGACCGCCATCTTTGTAACGCTGTCGAACCGAAGTGAAATATAGTTGAGTTCCTATCAATGTTGTATTTCCAGCTTCCCCACATTGTGCTTTCTGATTGTGGGTATCCGTGCTTCAGGAATTTCGATTCCACTATCTCTATTGATGTTATTTGGATGAAGTCTTATATGGATAGCTTCCTTGACCCTTCGTGTGTACCAGTGAGGGTCACGATCAATAAACTTGTCTTTGTCCCAAATGGGTAAATGCCCCGACTCCTTGGCGTGTTCTGAAATTGCGGAGATTTGTCTACGAAACGTTTGATGCTAAAACAAATACGTTTGTTGCTAAAAACTTATTTGACGTATAAACAGGACGCTTCGTTTCTATATTTCAAGCGTCAAACTGCAAAGGTCACACCCCACCGCACCGCTCTCGCTCGAAGTATCTTCGTTAATGTGGATAATTTTTTTTAAATGTGCTGGGGTGGAAAAAGAAAATAACAGTTACAAAACTCACCCTCCCTCCCATGCTGGAGTTTTCTTTTGGTGCAATTTTCCCGTACCGTTTCATTTTGTATTTCCGCACCCTCTCCCTCCCAATGTAAAATTGTAAGGCGCGAGTGTTAAGCATAGTGTCACGTAACGAACTAACACCTAATCAGTATTCACAATCGCATTTACCACTCACCATTTCAACAGTTTCCTTTTAGTAATCAGACCAGTAGAAGCGATCTTTAATCTTTTCGATAGTGTTGTCTCGACCAGCGTGGCCGGCGAAACTTGAAGAATGGCAATTTTTCATCTTCTTTGATTACCATGCCCTTAAACCGTGTCCATTTGACCTTGGTCCAAGTAGGATAGCGCTTGAGCTTTCTCATCGAACTCAAATTTCTTGGCAAACCTCCTCAAAACTGACTTTTTCTGTTTTGCTTGCGCCTGCTGGGTACTCCTTATTCCTCAAATATTGAACTATAATACCATATCATGTGGGATCCATCTTAAGAATTATCACATTGGAGACAAAACACGGGTATTGTATCTGATCGAAAGTATCGCTGGGACTTCGGAGGAGACAATAGAGATGTCACCAAATACTATGATAAGAAGTCGAACCTTTCAGGTAAATTGAGAAGGGGCCGAGTTGACCGGAAGTAAGGAGCAAACGGTGTTTTCTGCACTATTCACACATTGTACATTTGTGTAATAAAATTTAAATATTGAGGAGTCCATTCAAGTGACACAAGAGATTTATTGACATTTCGAAGGAGTTAAGCAGTAAAGCTTTATGTAGATACAATGCACTGTAAGACTTGATGAGTGAGTAACTGACATAATAGTTACATATTGCTATCATAGCGAGCTGAGAATGCACATATCACTGATTGTTTATCACGTAATTATGTGTGTATCGCCATAAACACAGCCGTTATATACGCTATGTATCTATAAGAACCAAACACCAGTTATTGTCAAATTCAATACAATATTCGCGCCCAACGGAGCAGCTTAGGATTTCTGGAGTTTAGACTGAGTTCCAACCGACTCTATTGAATACCTAAAACTTCAAGCAGGGGATACACATATCACTAATTATTTCATGGCGCAGTGATATGTGTATCCCCTAAACACAGCTGTTACATTGGCTACTTATCAGTCGCGATCGACAATAACTCAAAGACAAAAAAAAAAGCTATGCTTATTTATTAAGTCGCCAAAGCAACATTTTTTATGTGTCGATGAAAAATATCGAGGTGTCCCTTACAGGCCACCGTAGTATCCCCATAAACACAACTGATATAATATAGCGCATGAACCTTGCCAAAACTGCAGGCAATATTCGCACCCGACGTTTTTACACGGCTTGGGTTTACTGGGGTCTAAAACTCGATTATTCCACTAAAAACACGTGCACGGTTGCATGGGATAATAAGGGATACACATATCACTGATTATTTCGTGAAGTAGTGATATGTGTATCCCCATGGACACAGCTGTTATATTGGCTGTCTACCCTGGAAAAAAAATTGTCAAAACTGGCTTGCTAGGAATATTCATACCCGACATTTATTCACAGCTTGGGATTTCTGGAGTTTCACTGACGTCGGTTGTATACTACCGCATGCAGGGGATACACAGTATCACTAATTATTACATCCCCTGAAGACAGCCGTTATGCATCAGTTAATTCCAGCAGTGCCCATCCCCCCCCCCTCCCCGGGCTAACCCCCGGGCATTAGCATTTTTTTGGAAAAAAATGGGCAAATTCCCCGGGGTGGGGACACATAAACTGTCTAAATGTCCCGGGGTGGGGACGAAGAATGAGGGCAAATGCCCCGCCCCCGGGATCGTCGCCTTCCAACACCTCTGCAGTTTTTTTAATTAATCAGTGAATAAAACGGTCAACTGTTCAGTATTTTAATGCAACGGTAAGACTTTAAGGACAACAGCACGTGTTAGTTGACTCTGATTATATTTATTTCTTTATATTTGTTTTTAACAGTTTGCTAGGGGATAGCTGGGATTGCGGCGGACGTGCCCCCAGCCGCGAGCGATGATAGGCGCCTGTATTCGCAGGCTACTTTTTCTGTGAAGAATCAAGACATTTTAAATGATGATGCATTGCATTTTAAGCTCGCAAGATCTGTCTTGAAGATCGCTTCATTTGAATTCGCAAACCTTAAGTATTTTAACTCCACTTTCATGAATTTAAAAAATGCTAGGCTAGTTTTGAATGCGAAATGCGAAATAGTCGTGTTCACGTTAGTGATTGTTTCGTGATAAACAAAATATAGTTCACCTTGTCGCTTATATTTATATGCTTACAAGTAATGAAGAAATATCTAACATTGAGAAAACATACCTTTAAAAACATCTGCAAGTTTCTCTAGTCCCTGACGGACAAGCCATTGTTCGACAAATGCCTCGTCTTTCCCGATGATCTCATCCATGGCACTTTCCAAAACACGTGTTTCGAATGCCCGGGGATCGCCCCGGGGTAAGCAAATGCCCAGCCCCCGGGCCGCGATAAAATTGCGGATGCCCCATCCCCGGGACTGACAACGTGAGCAAATGCCCCGCGGTTGCCCGGGGGGGATGGGCACTGCTGGAATTGACTGATGCATTATCTAGGCTATCTACCGAAGAATAAACGTCGATTATTATGAAACTTTCTGGCAATATTCGCAGTATAGCAATATATACAGCTTGAGACTGAACATATCTTATAAACAGTCGAACTGGAAAGCGGGTGAAGGGATACACGAGTATCACCACAGGTGAACCACTCTATGTGTTCGTATGAAACGTACAGTATCTATGAGGGTTATGGATAAAGCTCTGAAAATTGCATATCTAAATTACACCTCGGTCTGAATATCCCACTAAAGTTAAATGAAACGTTAATCGACTCATGTGTGATGTATTTTCGCCTTCCTGGGCCGTCTAAAGCATCTTTTTATGAAATTAGTTTTTGCCGGAGACCGGTAAGACAAGAGAGGGAGACAAGGCTTTCAACAGCCGTGACCTTCTCCACTTCCACAGGCGGCCCAGACGTTGACGTTTAAAATGGCTTACCTTGTGTTTGCATTGCGTTATTTTGATGTCTCTGGGTTCCTAGAAGTGGTTTAGGGCCATTTTGGCGAGTTTTACTTTCAGAGAGTAAAACTCGCCAAAATGGCTCTAACCCCCGGGGGGGGGGGTACACCCGGAGAAATTCGGCGGGGGTGTGCAGCCCTACCCTATTTATGACCCGACCAAAAATTCGAAGCCCTACTTCTGACTTGACCCTTAAATCAAACACCTGTTTCGGACCTGCGTTATAATTAGTTCCCTAGTTGCGGCCAATGTTAAATTACCGTAAACATAATTTGTGGAGAGCTTTTGTTTATTTTCTGTTCGATGATGATGAAAAAGTGGCATCTTGTTAAAAACAAACCCTTATCAAGCCTAGAGAGCAAAATCCATACCCTATTCAAAATCAGCTAAAATCGATACCGTATTTATGACCCACAACGGCTGAAACCATACCCTTTAGGGCCGCACATACCTATAGAGCCCATATAAGGGAGACCCCCCCCCCCCCGCTACGGGCTCTAAACCTCTTCCAGGAACCCAGAGACATCAAAATAACGCAATGCAAACATAAGGTAAGCCATTTTATTCAAATTATTTTCTACACGTAGCATTTAGAGTAATTTTCGAAGCATTCTTATACATTGTCTCAGCCTGCTGTCTTCAAAACGGCTAAAATTGTAACGCAATCACCAATAGCATAAATGTCACGTATTAATCGTATTCAACGTCTGGGCCGCCTCTACCACTTGAATCAACGCCAAAACACTGAAAATCTCACCTGAATGGCGACGGTTGCTGATCGATGGGAATTTTCTCTGTCTCTTCGCCGAATTTGAGCTTCATCCCTCCAACATTTTCCGAAAAAATCGATGCTGAAATCACGAAAACAGCTTTCCCAATATGATCGCCAAACTCGGCGACCAAAGGAATTCAAGGCATGCAGACCGTTTCAAATCTACCAAATCAGTTCTTGGCATCGCGTTAGGCTGCCGTGGGATGCCATGCATTGTCTTACAATAACATGCATGTATTTTTAATTACCCTCTTAAAAGCTTTGCAAGCCTTCTTTAGATGATCAGATGCAATACCTCATGTGGGTTTTTTTAATCTCTTGCAAACCCCAACACCTTTGCAACTAGTTTAAGGCAATTTTCACACTTTGGAGGCGCTAAAAGCAAAATAAAGGACTGTAAGAATTCGAAATTATGTGAAGAGACAAAAAAACAAAAATAAATGTGTTAAGGGAATATTTTATTTTCGCCAGCCTTCCTGAAGTACAGTAGCATTAAATTGGATATTTTATAGTAAAACATACCTCAGAGAATTCTTCCTCTGAACCTGAACCCTTTGGGGGCTTCAGTCCTACACCTGTTGCAACAACGTGCCCCAGATTTATACGTGCTCCCCCCTCCCCGTCCTGTATTTACACAACAATCTTTTGATTATAAGGCCATCCAGGTTATGAGCCTACCCCCTTACAACATGTGCCTTTGAATAACTTTATAAACACATTTACATATTAATATTATACTGTGGGATTTCCCAAAAGAAAACTTGTCCTATTGTACATTTTTTTTCTACTTTGGCTTAGCAGAAATCCTCTCAGATACTGTCCATGGTTGAATTCCACAACATCAATGCTGTTAACACACCAACTGAGAGAATACTGACCAATGCTGTCCATATGGCAACTCTAGCCCTGGACATTCAGCCATCTGTTGATGCAGTACCTTGTCCCTAACCCTAACCCTAACCCTAACCCAACAAAAATGAGTCTATTTCAGCTAAGTTTACCTCTTTGATTGTTGGTGTATTTGGGAAAATTTCTATGGAATATACTTAATGAATTTCCTCGCTTAATTCTGCCTTTGAATTTACTGTATGAAAGCCTGATTTCAGGTGATTTGAAGTGACTGACAGAACTTGTTTTGGTAGGGCAACTTCAAACTCTGCATAAAATTTCACACTGGAAAAAACAATTTTGTAGAACTTAAGTGGTGAACTTTGGGGGAACTGCAGGGCCTCATGGTTAGTGTGCTCATCTCCTGATTGAGCGGTCTGGGTTCAAGACCCGTTGGGGACATTTTGTTCTCTTCTCCAGCAAGACACTTTACTCTCACAGTGCATCTCTCCACCCAGGTGTATAAATGGGTACCGTCAAAATTAATGCTGGGGGTAGCCCTGCGATGGACTAGCATCCCATCCAGGGGAGAGTAGAAATACTCCTACTCGCTTCATGCTAGAGAAACCGGGATAAGCTCCAGCCTAATAGACCACTTGGCTCCTATGCAGACTTAACCTACCTAAGTGGTGAACTAAATGCGATAAATATTTATTTGGAACAAACGCATCTGTTCTTTAATACATGATTTTGTGTCTTAGTCGTAGTGAAAAATGTTTCGAATGGTTTTTAGACAGCACATAAGCCAATTCAGAGACACAGCGGCGTAAACAAACCCACTTGTAAGCCAATTTACCATAGAAAAAAAAGATAAACATGTTTTTTATATATGTATTGTCATCAGGTGCTATAATGTCTTGTAATAAAGCGGTTACAAGTCAAGTAAGAATCTTGCAGAAGATAAATACAATGTTGTGAGGGAGGATGATGCAATATTATTACTAATAAGGATCATAATTGATTCTCAAAGCATGTGATGTGTATGCTTTATTGAGCACACACAATGAAAAAATTATTTTGTAGTGATCGAGCAAAGCTAATCTGGAAAATTAAATGAATGGAAAACAACAACAGTTAATTATTTGTTATAAGTTGATACAATGTGCATGTAAGATAGTCAAACAGACGTCAAGTAAACATATATATATATATCTGTGAAAGTTTCAAATGACCTAGTAAACAAAATAAACCAGTGGGCTTCATTGGAGAGTGGGTGGCTGCCTCTCTTAACTGTTGAAAAGTCTTTTCTGCATCAAAGGAAGTGAAACTTGACCACATCTCACAAGTGGAAACGGTTTAGTGTGAAGAAATACAGATATTTGGGCACTTAAAAATATTAAGTTGTTACATGTACATGCATGTGCAAGGAAATGAGTCTTGAATCTTTTGCAAAAATTTGCATGTACTTTCAACATGTAAAACAGTAAGTTTGTAAACCAAACGACTTCAAGGAAGGAAGAATATTGTCAATGAACCGAAGATATTATTCATTATTTTCAATTTACAGTGGCTGTGAATTGCCTTGAATAATCTTTGTCCAGCCTTCGCAGCGGCTAACAAATCAAAATATTTTCGATTTCTTTCTATTTCCCTTCGCAAACATCACCATAATTTAAGCTTATATGGGCTTAAACAACCGCACTTCAACCCTTAATGATAACTTGTGAGCGAAATCAACAAATGTTTTATTTTGACTACGAACGGCCAGCACAAAAAATATTGTTTCACCCGTTCCGAAAGGCGTAGAAAGTCAGAAAGGTGATAGAAACATCCACAAGCCAGTCTTTAAAGACAAATTTCTTATCAAAGTTTCTTTGCGAGGGCGAATTAAGTTTATTTCTTAAATGAAATAACAAGCGCCATATGTCGGCGCAAAGTGAGTGTGATTATTTTCACAACACAAAAATGGTTCCGACTGACATGTACCTCTATCACTTCGTGGAAATTACACTTTAAATCCAGCCAGTCTTCAAACCCCTTGCAAAAGCCGCATACAGAACCAATCTTCTGCTTTGCCTGGATACCCATCGTTGTTGTTGACAACTCTCAAGATGGCGACTGACGCAGACTGACGGGTGATTTGCAGAACGCCGAATGCCGAATGCACTGTTTGCTTGCGGTTAGTTTCACTTATATTTGGTTGCGGTTGGCTTTTAATTGTTGGACAGGGCCATATGCAATATAATAGTGTCCTTAACAAACAAAAGCTAACCCCAAGCAAACATGAGTGAAACTACTAATCCGCAAGTAAAGAGCGCATTTGGCAGTTCGGCGTTCGGCGTTCTTACCCCTACCGGACGACTGAAGCAACACGATCCACGCTTCGTCAGCTCGATTCAGCTGTCGATTCAGTAAACTGCACATTACTCCACACAAAATGACTTCCCTGTACCCGCCTATCCACCCAAACGACACGCAAACTACCACAAGACTGCCTGATAGTGATGACCACTGACCAGTTACTGTGACGTCAAAACACGTTTTTACAATAACTGTCTAATTTCTAGCGCGCTGATTGGCTCATTTTTATCATCAATAAGAGTACAGCCGGATAAAATTTTAATTTATGCAAGCTTTCAAGTTCAACTTTCAGCTGTCAAACTGTCAACTTTTAAACCAATGAGATTTTATTGACCTTTTTAAGTAGTCAATCAAAGAGCGAGAAAAGCTATTGACAATATTCGCGTCATTTTGAATAAAATTCACTTACCTTCGTTTAAGGCAACTTTACGGCGTCTTTTCCCCTCATTTATTCCCGGCATTTGACCATTTTCGGGTCTTGTTATTCTAAAAAGCAAGTTGACGTCAGTTTTTTATGCGTCTGTCCTCTTATTGATGATAAATTTCGTCATAACATTGTCAAAGTTTACTGCGGAACCACTCGCCTGCGGCTCGTGGTTCCACAGCCACTTTGACAATGTTATGACGCAATTTATCATCAATAAGAGGACAGACGCATAAAAAACTGACGTCAGTTAAATTGCCATGGTGTATGGTCCGATGTATGTTGTACAAGCATCCGGGTTAACGTCATGGTGACGTTATTTAAATTTAAACTCAAGGATCAGCAAGGCAATCACTTAATTATTTAACGATTTTTTGTGTTTCATTTTCTTTCTTCTCCTTTTCTTTCGACAGAAGTGAAGCAGTGACAAAGCATGTTTTAGAGAAAACTGCCTTAAACGAGGTTCAAATGATTATGCATCAAATATCACTGATTGACCGACAAAGACAAGCAACATGTTTGCATAAGAGTGGTTGCGGCAATCGTTCGTTGATGTATTTTTTGTTAATTGTGGTTTTCAGCTGTATCGCTATTGACGTATTTCGCTATGTAGTTTTTTTTTCCTTTTATTTCTTAACAAAGTTTCACCAAAACAAACCTTAGTGGACTTGTTTTTCCTTCCTATCTATGCATTGAAATAAAGTATAATTGGAACTATGTTTTTAGTTTTTTTACCAGATTCAAGAAAGATTTCAAGGAGAACAAATCAACAAAACTGAGTTGGTGGACAGTTATTAACGACGCTTACTCAGCGAGAAGTAATCTTTGCAGATATAAACCACAGTTTCCTTAGTTATTCAAATTCCTGCTTGTTGCAGGAGGTATCATTATCAATATAGCCAGACACGTTTGTTAAGCCGTAATTGACGAGCGTTAAATGTCTTTCACGATATTAGTTTTATATTTTGGTTCTTTAATTTAAAAAACACTAAAGTAAAAATAAAC
This sequence comes from Orbicella franksi, assembly GCF_964199315.1. Taxonomy (NCBI): domain Eukaryota; kingdom Metazoa; phylum Cnidaria; class Anthozoa; order Scleractinia; family Merulinidae; genus Orbicella; species Orbicella franksi. The sequence continues at coordinate 11,427,769 of NC_138158.1, forward strand.
CCGCACTCTATTCAGGCGCGCTATGTCGAAAATGGACGCACAGAGTACATTTTCGCCTCTGCGAAATAATTCCAGAAACGGAGTGTCAACACCAGCTTTCGACGATCAGAGCCTTCAGGCTGAAGCAAGGAAGGCCGGGATGTTTGGTTTAATAGCAGTTCTGTCGTTTTTGTTGAACTCACTGTTCTGTGTAATTATGATGAAGAAACCTACCATGTTGAAAAGACCACACAACATTCTTCTGTTCTCTTTGGCAATCACAGATCTACTAACAGGTTTGTAGCTTTATAAAAAACGAATTTAACAGTCCCGGCTTTTGAACTGAAACAAGTCAGTTCAGCTAGATCACGCCATGTTAGAATGTTCTAGTATTAAATACAAATCATGTTCAGCCTTGTGTAGAAAAACACATCAACAAAACAAAATGATTGTACATTTGAGAGGAGAACAAATGGTCAAGTCTGCACAAGATTGTTATATATTGTGCAGTTCAGTTCTTAGCTTTATGCTGCATTTAACTTTTACTATTCCGTTTGAATATATAGACGAAGCGTGTGTGTTACGGCTCAGTTCATACATGATGTTAAAAAGGAACTCATCCAATTTCTTTGGTCCGATATCAGTTACGTCAACATCAACAGCATTTTTAAATATGTAAAATGAAGTTTTAGTTTTAGCAACTAAGGGCAGCTGGTTGATTGCGATAATTATCTCGAGAAGTGACGAGAAATAAAAGCTGTCTTTTGATGTACAATTTCCGAGATGTTCAAATAATACTCAGTTTCCTTTTCGTTATCAAATTGTTCAAATTTGCTCAGGGATATTTGCAAGAACGTTTGCTACATCAAGATGTTCGCCACAAAAAGTACGATTTACTTGGTCATATTCTGGAATAGCAATAAATACAATAAGCCCTAGTATCGGTTCCATGGTTCGAGTCACTAAAATGTTTCCCAAGCATTCTGCTCTTGGACGAAAAACACCCGGAATAATCTTGAATAATGACGTCACTGCGTTGCGTCGCCAAGCCGGTATAGCTGGAGACCTGCGATAGGGCTTTCTGCACGTACTTTAAAGGAGAATCTTGCCTCAGCTCCGATCCATGCATACCCAGCCCTTGTTGACATATTTATCCTGGGCCCGAACGCAAGTGGGTTGATAATCGGAGCTGGCCTTTTGCAAATTCAAAATTGCATTTGGAAAGTAATTGCATACACTTAAGTACAGCATTGAGGAGAGCAGACAGGAATTATTCACACGTCGTGAGTTACTGGTTCTGGTAGACGGGATACGCCATTTTACCTCTATGGCCGGAAGGCCACTGTCCGAGCTGATCATGGAGCTTTGCAGTGCCTGATGAGCTTCAAGGATTTGGAAGGGCAAATGGCAATATGGTAAGAAAACCTGGGTACTTATGATTATGAGGTGGTGTATCGTTCGTGAGGTAAGCATGGAAATGCAGACGCCTTGTCTAGACGACCCTGCAGTCTTGGTGAGTGTGGATTTTGCGACAAAATTGAAGAACGGCACAAACCCGAGGATGATTCGTTCTGTGGTGCAGTTACAAGAAATGGAAATTGGGAACGTAATCTGGATAGAGAGAATAACGAGAAAAGAGCTACGAAATGAGCAACGATGTGACCCTTTTTTATCACCCGTAATAAGCTGGCTGGAACCTTGACAGGGCGACCAAACTGGAGCAGATTTCTTCTCTTTCTCCAGAGCTTAACGGCTACTGGGCAAAGCTTGAGAGATTTATCCTGAAGGAAGGAGTGCAAAGCTTAAAATTGGTTCAGTATTCCTAAGAGCCTTCAAGAGAAAGTGTCATTGTCTCTACATGACTCAGTTACAGTCGGACATCTGGGAGGGAAAAAGACCCTACAGCTTGTCAAGCAACGATACTATTGGTATGAAAACAGCCTCGAAGTTAAGGTGTGGTGCCGAAACTACCTTTAGCCCTGACCAAAAGGAGTCGCAAGTAGTAGCAAATAGCCGCAAGTTGAACTTGCGTAGAGATTTGCGCTGGGTGGCAAACGGACTTGCAAGTTGCCTCTCAAGTACGCCCAAGTCGCAAAAAGGCCATTTCAACAACGAGTGCACCGGTCACTTTTCGATATTTATGTTTTTATTTTTGTACATAGTACGCTGGAAAAAACTGTTCTGGATCGATGTTTTACGACAAAAAGCCAAAACAAGCAAAACGATGCAAATATTTTTTTTTGATTTTCTTAAACCTTATTAAACTCCACACATGGAAACTTATTTTTATATAGATCACGCAAGGAGGATTTGCGTCATAGGGTATCTAAATTTGCGTACTGAAGCACAAATGTGCAGAACATTGCGCGATTTCTGGGAAAAAAAAAACAGTTGTGGTTTACATCGACATCGTAGTGTTAGACCAGTGCTGTTGTGCGAAGAACATCGTTACGTGTTTATGATTTTTTTTTTCCATGAATTCGACGAGATGGCATGAGGAAGGAGCGATAATCCGTCTAAACAACACTATAATCCTGTGATATATTAGCGGTTTGGAGAGTCGAAGATTCAAGTTGTGATGCTACCACTGAAGGGCTACAACAGGCCACGAAGCAAACCAAACAAAGTTATTCCAAGCTGTTATGCGACAAAATGGCAAGCTCCTGGTAGATGAGCCCAGAAAAAGGTCTGAAAACTTTCCTAAAAGGACAAATACCAGTGTCTGAGGTTCTCAGCCGACAGTGCTTTAACACTGCAATATCTTGTACATTTGTGGCTTGTACTAAGCGCGAGCTAAAGGCAGTCATCTTCAAACCATGGGGAAGACCGATGCGTGGCAAGAACAGTTTCGAGACTTCGATCAAGATCAGTTTCTGAAGATAATATTGTATTTCAGCGACCAAATAAGTTGTAAGTCCTTGTTATGCTTTCTTGTCAAAATCTTGACAGAAAAAATTGACCAGCACGTCAAGAGTTTCTTCGCAAAACAACACTCCAAATGTGACTCTTCTTTCTCACAGAAATGACGTCTTTTGCATACTTTTGTGACTCAGTCACCAAATTTGGACAAGGTGTAATGCAAGCCTTTAATTTCTTCCGTGATCCATCTAAAAAAAAGTTTCCATGTGTGGAACTTAGTAAAGTTTAAGACAATCACAAAATTATTCGTGTCACTTTGTTTGTTTTAATTTTTTGATGTAAAACGTCGATCCAGAACAGTTTTGTCCCGCGTACTATCCTATTATTGTGTATTCTATGCTACTGAGGCAATAGCTTCAGGGAGCAGAGATGCTTTGTAAGCTCCTTGAATGGACTACCCGAAAATGTACTATAGATTTTACTTTAAAATACAGGGCCTATCTAACTAAACTTGTGTTGACTTGAGTGCAAGTTTGATCACGACCAAAGTGAGCACAAGTGATCCCAAGTCAAAGCAAGTGCACACAGTGCCTGACCAAACGGAGTCGCCAGTAGACCCAAGTTTTTAACTTGCTTCCAGTTGCGAATCAGTCTGGCCAGGGCTTTAAGCGCTCATCTCGAAGAAAGCCGCAGAAAAAGTTTCAAGCCCCACCAAAAGTTTACAACGTAGGGCACCCCTTGAGAGGCTTGCAACCGATGTGTTTGAACCACTGCAAGAAACAAAACAGGAAATTCGTGTAAATTATTGAAAACAAAAAATTCATGTAAATTATGGGAAAAGGAATAAAGTGTTGTTGTTTTTTGTTTGTTGTTTGTTGTTTGTTGTTTGTTTTTTTGTTGGTTATGGATTAATTTATTTCTCGAAATGAATACAGGCGCTTGTCATGCCTTAAGAATCCGCGAGTATTGTGGCAGATCTCTTGCTCACTGAGGTTATTTTCAAGACTGGTGTTCCCTTGCAAATTTACAGTGATCGAGGACGTAACTTCGAATCAAATCCTGCGCTGTGATTGGCTACCCGAGCGGTCAAGATGGAGCTATCTTGCCCGCCCGGGACAACCTTAACCCTAAGAAAAATTTCCCCGAAAGCCATATAATAAATTCTTTGTTGACCAAGTTTGTTCGGTCAAGATGGCTGGATATTGGCCTCGTTCTTTTTTTTGCGAGTTTATGGACATCGACAAAGTCCGTCTCGGTCCATAAACACGCAAAAAAAGAACTTGGCCAATATCCAGCCATCCTGACCTCACACTTGGTCAACAACCCATACATACCGCGCGCTATCCACGCAAACTACCACAAGACAGCCTGATGATGATGACCACTGACCAGTTACTTAAATTTAAACTCAAGCTTAAGGATCAGCAAGGCAATCACTTTTTTATTTAACCATTTTTCGTGTTTCATTTTCTTTCTTCTCCTTTTCTTTCGACAGAAGTAAAGCAGTGACAAAGCATGTTTTAGATAAAACTGCCTTAAACGAGGTTCAAATGATTATACACCAAATATCACTGATTGACCGACAAAGACAAGCAATATGTTTGCATAAGAGTGGTTGCGGCAATCGTTCATTGATGTATTTTTTGTTAATTGTGGTTTTCAGCTGTACCGCCCTTGACGTATTTCGCTATGTAGTTTTTTTTTCTTTTATTTCTTGACAAAGTTTCACCAAAACAAACCTTAGTGGACTTGTTTTTCCTTCCTATCTATGCATTGAAATAAAGTATAATTGGAAATATGTTTTTAGTTTTTTACCAGATTCAAGAAAGATTTCAAGAAGAACAAATCAACAAAACTGAGTTGGTGGACAGTTATTACCGACGTTTATTCAGCGAGAAGTAACCTTTGCAGATATAAACCACAGTTTCCTTAGTTATTCAAATTCCTGCTTGTTGCAATAGTTATCATTATCAATATAGCCAGACACCTTTGTTAAGCCATAATTGACGAGCGTTTAATGTGATTTGCGATATTAGGTTTATATTTTGGTTCTTTAATTTAAAAAACACTAAAGTAAAAAGAAATCCGCACTCTATTTAGGCGCGCTATGTCGAAAATGGACGCACAGAGTACATTTTCGCCTCTGCGAAACAATTCCAGCAACGGAGTGTCAACACCAGCTTTAGGCGATCAGAGCCTTCGGGCTGAAGCAAGGAAGGCCGGGATGTTTGGTTTAATAGCAGTTCTGTCGTTTTTGTTGAACTCACTGTTCTGTGTAATTATGATGAAGAAACCTACCATGTTGAAAAGACCACACAACATTCTTCTGTTCTCTTTGGCAATCACAGATCTACTAACAGGTTTGTAGCTTTATAAAAACGAATTTAACAGTCCCGGCTTTTGAACTGAAACAAGTCAGTTCAGCTAGATCACGCCATGTTAGAATGTTCTAGTATTAAATACAAATCATGTTCAGCCTTGTGTAGAAAAACACATCAACAAAACAAAATAATTGTTCATTTGACAGAAGAACAAATGGTCAAGTCTGCACAAGATTGTTATAAATTGTGCAGTTTCTTAGCTTTATGCTGCATTTAACTTTTACTATTTCGTTTGAATATATAGACGAAGCGTGTGTGTTACGGCTCAGTTCATACATGATGTCAAAAAGGAACTCATCCAATTTCTTTGGTCCGATATCAGTGACGTCAACATCAACAGCATTTTTAAATATTTAAAATGAAGGTAAAGTTTTAGCAACTAGGAGCAGCTGGTTGATTATGATAGATATGTCTAGAAGTGACATGAAATAAAAGCTGTCTTTTGATGTACAATTTCCGAGATGTTCAAATGATACTCAGTTTCCTTTTCGTTATCAAATTGTTCAAATTTGCTCAGGGATACTTGAAAGAACGTTTGCCACATTAAGATGTTCGTCACAAAAAGTACGATTTATTTGGTCATATTCTGGAATAGCAATAAATACAATAAGTCCTAGTATCGGTTCCATGGTTTGAGTCACTAAAATTGTTTCCAAGCATTCTGCTCTTGGACGAAAAACACCCGGAATAATCTTAAATAATGACGTCACTGCGTTGCGTCGCCAAGCCGGTAGGGGATTCTTATAGTCGGAGACCTGTGATAGGGCTTTCTGCACGTACTTTAAAGGAGATCAGAATCTTGCCTCAGCTCCGATCCATGCATACCCAGCCCTTGTTGACACGTTTATCCTGGACCCGAACGCAGGTGGGTTGATAATCGGAGCTGGCCTTTCGCAAATTCAAAATTACATTTGGAAAGTAATTGCATACACTTAAGTACAGCATTGAGGAGAGCAGACACATCGTGAGTTACTTGTTCTGGTAGACGGGAGACGCCATTACCATCTTTACCTGTATGGCCGGAAGGTCACTGTCCGAGCTGATCATGGAGCTTTGCAGTGCCTGATGAGCTTCAAGGATTTGGAAGGGCAAATGGCAATATGGTAAGAAATCCTGAGTACTTATGATTATGAAGTGGTCTATCGTTCGTGAGGTAAGCATGGAAATGCAGACGCCTTGTCTAGACGACCCTGCAGTCTTGGTGAGTGTGGATTTTGCGACAAAATTGAAGCACGGCACAAACCCGCAGGATGATTCGTTCTGTGATGTAGTCACAAGAAATGGAAATTGGGAACGTAATCTGGATAGCGAGAATAACGAGAAAAGAGCTACAAACGGAGCAACGATGTGACCCTTTTTTATCACCCGTAATGAGTTGGTTGGAACCTTGACAGGGCGACCAAACTGGGAGCAGATTTCTTCTCTTTCTCCAGAGCTTAACGGCTATTAGGCAAAGCTTGAGAGACTTATCCTGAAGGAAGGAGTGCAAAGCTTAAAACTAGTTTAGTATTCCTAAGAGCCTTCAAGATAAAGTGTTATTGTCTCTACATGACTCAGTTACAGTCGGACATCAAGCAACAGTACTATTGGTATGGAAATAGCCGTAAGTTGAACTTGCGTAGAGATTTGCGCTGGGTGGCGAAACGGACTCGCAAGTTTCCTCTCAAGTACACCCAAGTCGCAAAAAACCCATTTCAACAACGAATGCACCGGTCACTTTTCGATATTTATGTTTTTATTTTTGTACATATCCTATTATTGTGCATTCTATGTTACCGAAGCAATAGCTTCAGGGAGCAGAAATGCTTTTTAAGCTCCCTGAAGGGACTACGTTATACCCAGAAAATTTACTACAGATGTTACTTTTAAATACAGGGCCTATCTAACTAAACTTGTGTTGACTTGAGTGCAAGTTTGATCACGACCAAAGTGAGCACAAGTGATCCCAAGTCAAAGCAAGTGCACACAGTGCCTGACCAAACGGAGTCGCCAGTAGACCCAAGTTTTTAACTTGCTTCCAGTTGCGAATCAGTCTGGCCAGGGCTTCAAGCGCTCATCTCGAAAAAAGCCGCAGAAAAAGTTTCAAGCCCCACTAAAAGTTTACAACGTAGGGCACCCCTTGAGAGGCTTGCAACCGATGTGTTTGAACCACTGCAAGAAACAAAAGAGGAAATTCATGTAAATTATTGAAAACAAAAAATTCATATAGATTATGGGAAAAGGAATAAAGTGTTTGTTGTTTGTTGTTTGTTTGGTGGTTATGGATTAATTTATTTCTCGAAATGGGTGCAGGCGCTTGTCATGGCTGAAGAATCCGCGAGTATAATGGCAGTTCTCTTGCTCACTGAGGTTATTTTCAGGATTGGTGTTCCCTTGCAAATTTACACTGATCGAGGACGTAACTTCGAATCAGTGCTGTATAAGGACGTTTGCAGGCTACTGAGTATTGAGAAGACTCGGACAACAACCTTGCACCCACAATCAGACGGGATGGTGGAACGACTAAATCGTACATTGGAGGCTATGTTATCCAAATGTGTCCAAGAAAACCAGCGGAACTAGGATCAGCTAATACCTCTTTTTTCCATCGTTTATCGTTCAGCGATTCATGAGAGCACCGGTGCACTAATGTGCGGTGCTCCTCCAGTAACAGTCACACCACCAGCTTACACCGAATATGCTTGGAATCTCCGGGAACAAGTCGGAACAGTGCCGTCTTGCTCATGACCATTTGAGCATCGAAAGCCAACGACAGAAACATTTATAGGTACCATGCAAAATCCTATCGGGAGGGGGAGAAGAGCAAGAAAGACAGAAGTCCAAAGTTGTAAACTTCATGGGACGGTCCTTGGCAGAGTCATGGAGCGAGTCAAGCGAGTCACGGACGCGGTGTATCGGATCCAGAAGAATCCCAAGTGAAAACCAAAGTTTTTGCACTACATGATCGCTTTAAACCATTTCACGAACAGAACATTTCAGTGATTTTGGAAGTTGGCCAGAGTTGGTCTATAAATTAGTTAAGAGTCAGATTTTATTGAGACTGAATGCTGTTTGTTAAGAGTTACATTTAACTTTGATTAAGACGTTTTGCATGAACGGTTCATAGTTACATTTTGAACAGTTCAAAGACACATTAGAGATCTCATCGAATGATTACAAGCTTTAGGGGAGGATTGTTCAAGTTAATGGACTCTCCTTTGTTGTTGTTGTTGTTGTTCAATATGTCAAACAGCGTTGTTGGTTTTAAAATGACTCTCCAAGCGATGAGGCATCACTTTTATTGGAAGGGGGGCAATGTAACGAACAGATATAGTGATTGCGCTAGCTAATATATATCAAGCAATTAGATTATGAGCTCGAGATTTCTATAGCGTGATATCGAGAGCAAATAATCTAATTGTCCAAGTATAAATCTACTAGTCGTTCAAAACTTTATCTAAATCTTCTTCACAGACACTTCGAAAACGCAACGAAGCGGCCGTCAGTTCGTTGACCGTGAGCGCACACTGCTACGCTACTCACTATCTATCACAGAATAGATAGTGAGTAGCGTAGCCAATCAGCGAACGGCATTCGTGATAGAACGCTTGTAGATTTATACTAAGTCTTATTAGTAGAATTCTACTAGTACACTAATGCAAATGCTGCAATCTGATCGGCGGAGCTACTCGTATACTATCAACCATTAGTATCACCCAACTAGTGGACTAATGCAAATCCTGCATTTTGATTGGCTACGCTACTAGGGGACTATTAGTAATAGTCATCGAGTAGCGAAATTGGCGCCATCGAGCGTGACGCTTTCTTTCCTTTTATTTCCAAATAAATATTTCTTCAACTTGCATTTGCTAACTTTATTATTACCTTTTCTGTCCGACTAGTTGGGTGATACTAAAACAATTAGACCCTTCGCCCTCAAGGGCCATGGGTCAATAGCCCATGAGGCGAAGCCGAATGGGCTATTGACCCGTAGCCCTTGCGGGCTACGGGTCTAATTGTTAATTAGAATGCAGTAGCTATCGGTCGTCCACGAAATGCGACGTTTTTATCGTTTTCCCGACGTTTTGGAAGAAAGTTTAGATGTGCATGGATAATTAAATTTCCGAGAAGACTAAAAGAAGGAGATAAACGGAAGCTTGACTTTAAAAACTTGAAATATTGAAAAACCGGTGCGCGCACGTAAACAACTGCAAATCTACCAAGGACAATTCAATACGTGCGATTTTGTTAAATCGTAAAGTTCAAAAAATGCGTCGAAAAATATTTGGAAACCATTACTTGCGTTAATTTAAGTTAGAATTCTACTAAAACAATTAGATCATTCGCTCTCGATTTCTATGGGGCAATAACATCTAATAAGAGATTTATTATTCAACTGCCGTAGTAAATGTATCAATGAAAGAGGGAGAGTGTGGCAGTTTGCCTGCACGCAAAACCTGTACGGCAAACAGGTTTTCTACTGTACAAATAACTGTACAATATCGCTGTATATTTGTACTGTTATTTGGACAGTATTCGCTGCAGTTGGATAATAAGTTCGAATATTATATTTAAATGTGCTCGCGCAAGTTGTAAGAGACGGTTATATATCGAATACTGAATGCATAATGAACTCGTAATGCGGAGTATATAAAGAAGACTCGTGTTATGTAGATGACTTTTGTGTGAGTAGAATAGTCGTGTACGACTAAGCTGTACGTTAGGAACCGATTGATTAAACTTTTGGTCGTTGAACTGTTAGTAGACCGCGCGCGTTACATTTGTAGTGGGGAGGACTGGGGCTGGGAGCCTGGGAGAATAGGGGGGCGTTAGGCGGGAGAGAAAAGGGCGGGAAAAGGCGGGAAGCGGAAGACGAAAGGGCGAGAAGGGGAAGTTCTAAGAAGCGGGAATCATTTATCAAGCGTTAAAATTCTTTCAAAAACAAGAACCCAAAATGTTTTTGACTTAAATTCAGCTTATTTTGAGACTTCTGAATCGACGGAAAAATGAAAATTTGCCCTTGGGCTGAAAATTTGAGGTCTACTTCCGGTAAAATTGGAAACTCTTTCACAGTGATTACGTCATAGGTCATGAAATGTTGTCATTTAAGCTGACAAAAGACGTGAGTATGAGGAGTATGGCTGAAAACAAAGGAAAATAGGAAAAGGAACGCCTAGGATTGCGCAGCTAAATGACAAGGATGCGTTTTGAGTCTTCTTGTGTTTTGCCCCCACCCCCCCCCCTTTTGTGATAACTCTTTTCAATAAACACCAAGAATAACAACGCAATGTTTTTGTTGTCAACAGGTATCTTCATTCCCCTTACTCCCGGCTATGTTATCAGCATCGACTCATTTCCAGTTCCTCATGGTTTAGCAGGTGAACTCTTCTGTCGTGTTCTCAGTAGTAGGCATGCTCTGTTCACATTGGGAAAAATCTCCATTTTGAAGGTCACGTGCCTGGCTATTGATAGGTGGTACTGCATTTTTCGACCCATTATGCACAAGCAGTACTTCACTCGAAAGAGGATCTTTCTTTACATCCTGGCTATTTGGGTTTCCACTTGTCTTCTGCAGATAAACAAGTTTTTTGAGTGGAAATTGTCGGGAAGTAAATGTTGCAATGTTGAAGCGCCGTTTGGAGAAAAGGGAACCCAAGCTATGATAGTTATCTACAGTCTGATTGTGTTTTATATTCCATGTGTGATTACTTGGGCCTCGTTTGCCCATATTACACTGCTGTTCAAGACATCGCCAATGGCAAGATGTTACGGTGAACGACAGAGAGCGCAGCAGAGAGCATTACTGCGCATGTGCGCCGTGACCTCAATAACCTTGACGTTGTGTTGGCTTCCAGCTCAAACCATTTACGTTCTTTCTCCATTTGGCGTCACTCAGATTGGTAGTACATTACAACGTGCAGGGGGAATTCTTGCTATGTTTAATTCGTGTGTCAATCCTTTGATTTACTGGATGACAAACAGCGAGTATAGGGCTGGTTTGAAACGTTTCAGGAAAAAAAGCTCTAAACCGCCAGTCTAAACAGGGGAGTATTTATGCATTCCCAAGCGGTTCTCTGCTTTGTGAAATTTCATTGTCAGACGCAATTCTGGTTGCGGAGAATGAATAGACAAAACTTAAAGATTCTGGATGTTTACTTGTCTGTAGCGACAAACAGTGTTTACTTTATTAAATTTAAAAACAATCACGACATGGTTGCTGTAAATATGGAATTTGTCTTCGACTGTTCTCTTCCACAGGTGATCTGAGTTGAACACGAGGAGTCATTCCATATCTATGTGCGCTCTTTGTAAACACCCACAGATAAGAACAAGTGGATTAAGAACATCAGGCTGAAAGTTGGCCAATAAAGCACTATAAATATAAGAACCAGTTCAGCCTGATAAAGAAAACATGAAAGAGGATGCCAGAATAAGGAAGCATTCATGTTAAAGTACTATGGTGTGCTGGACCATACAAACTCTTAATGTTTATTTATATTAGTAATAGTATTTATTTATTTTTTATTTGAAATTTATTTTTTAGTGTAATCAATAAAACATTGTTTGTTAATTAAACCTCTGATGTATAATGTTTAGTATTTCTGAAACAAATTTTAAGAACATTTTAAGAACATTTTAAGAACATTTTCCATATAAACAATAACCACAATCTGCTGCGAAAATGTACAATGACAGTTGTGTGAAGCCATTGTTTTCCAAGATCGAGGCCCTGGGAAAAGTGTGATTTACGGGAAACGGATAACGTGGGACAATTATCCATGCGCATTTTGAAACCAGATACGATTTTCCCTAGTTTTCACATTTTGCGTTTTAAGGCAGTCGCATGTTCATTGAATGAAGTTGAATGGTTTCAACAGTTTAGTAATATCTTTTAAAAACCAGCAGAATTATTTTGACTTTTAACTACTTGGAATAAAGATCTCTCAAAAAAGAAAAGTGTTGGAAATAATAATTGAAGGATGAGAAACAGAATATATAAATATGTATGCATAATTGCCCTATGACGTTATCCGTTCCTTAAGATGATAGTTTTCCTCACTCGATTGCGCGGCGCTTATTAAGAAAAGAGAAGCACACTATAGCTCCGCAAATATGACTGTTGTTTCAAGCAAGCCTTTCGAATCTCAGTCTTTCCAGCGATTATCAACAAATCGTCCCGGGGGGTGGAACTCCGATATGAAAAGGTCCGGGGTGCTCGTCATCTCGCTTAAGGATTCTGGTCTCGCTTCGGGTGTTGATAACGAAACCCAAAGTATATTTAAGGATAAACCCAAAAAAACGGTCTAATTTCCGTCTTTAGGCTCGATTCGATTTCCCCCGGTCCCTCGAGTCCAGTCTACTAGCACGGGTTCCTTCAGTACCGTTTTAAGTAGTATCTTTTAGGGGTCAAAAAAGCTTGAGCCACGTTCAGATTGCTCTCCTTTTGGGGTTTAATTCAAATTTCCCGACAAGCATCCTTGACCTTTTCATACGGGAATCCCCACCCCGGGGAAATCGTCGTCAGTACCAATTTCAAAATACGTAATGCAGGTGAAATTCGACCGACGGTTACTCCAAATTCACGCATTTAGGGAAGGGAAGCATTTAAAATAAGGTGTTAAGAATTCGATTCCAAAAAAGAACGAGACCAACTCCTCTCTAACAGAAATTAAAGCGTTCATCTTGCGCTCTTTTCACCTGGAATATTCGTAAGTACATCAATGTTTTCTTAAGACGATGTCTTGTTGATGGAACCTGCATCTAAAACAATGAACGTTTGATGTTAGCTACATTTTCTATTTCAGTTCGGAGATCAATTAAAAAAAATTCTTCGTCAGAAGCTTTTTCTCGCCTAATTTTGTCCCACAACCAAACCTGATATAACGGCGTTGATTATAACGAAATGTAGAGGCGGCAAAATGGCGTTACGATCGCGTTTGTCGAAAGATTTACACTTATCTCGTGTTTTTTAGCCATTACTAGCTATTACTCAATTTCGTGAATTATGCTCTCTTTTGAAATCAATATTGAAGGCAAAAATTTTTGTCCTTTTTCAACATAAGGGAGTATTCAAGCATTTTCTTTAAATTACATAATAAGTGCTTTAAATTAAAAGGGAAAATAATTTTAATTTTCAAACCCTTTTGTCGCATTTTGCTTTAGAATAATGGTGTTTTAACAGCCAAGATGGCGGATTTAAGATGGCGGATCTAAGATGGCAGACGGATATTTGTACGGGTCCGCAAATGATCCCCAAATTGAACCACAAATGATCCCGGACCGGAAATGATCCCCATATTGGACCGCAAATGATCCCGATCAAAAAATAAGGAATGGCATGGATTTATATCAGAGGAAGGTGGGAACATATACAAAAATTATGAACTAAAACACATGTTTTACCATTTTACAAAAAAAAAATATTCCACAGTTGCTGTTTTGTTCTTCGAACGGTTCAGATCGTTTTCACTGTCACGCAATAAAAAAAAAATAATAAATCGAAAACCAACCAATGGAAAAAGCTAAGACATTGTGATGTACGCTCTAGAAGATAACTAATTCTTCTAACTAACTTCTCCAAGTTTTAGGCCTGCGCGTTTCCCCAAACTTCAGAAATTCGTAGTAAATGTTTCCCAGAAATTTACAGAGCCCAGTAAGAAAACGCCACGTTGGTATACATCCGTGGTACACCAATATGGCAGGCGAAATATAGTGTAAACATCTAGAACTTACTTTGGGCGACTGATTATCAGCACTAAACAAACAAGCATTAACATAAGCACTTTTTCTGATGCTCTAACTTCCAAAAAGGCTCAAAATCATGAGATAAGTATATATTTTTCAACAAACTCGATAGTAGCCTTGTGTGACGCGACCTCCATAACCCTGAAATTCAAAATGCTCTGGTTTCCAAACGAAGCACGCTAATTGTAAACAGATATAAATATACCGCCTCTTATGCCTGACCTATTGAATTAGAATTCTTAGAAAAGCACATACTTGTAAACATTCTCGAAATCCCGGGGGCGATAGTATCAAACATCTATCAAACAGCTAACTTGTCAAAACTAAGCGCAAGCCTTGGCCTTACTTGGTCATGAAGCTGAACTTCATAACTGTAGCTTGGAATTTTGGCTTCTTAGAATACTCAAGTAGTCATTTCGGAGGAATTAAAGCCAAAATACGACCAAGGAAAAAATAACAAAATAAATTTGTTCAAATTTCCAGTGCTATACACTAGGTGTTTCACAGAGTGATGAAGCGATAGGCCTGTAGGTCTACTCAGGTGACAGCGTCTTCCTTAATAGTTGCTTCATGGTTAGATTTTAGTTTAAAACTTTAGACGAGTGGCGTTAGTGGCTGATAAAATGTGATTTAACTATAACACCGAAATATCAGTGTTTAACAAAGGAGGATATGTAGCGTATGTTGCACTGATCATAATTTTACTGAGAATTGCAAAGAAATGCAAGCCAAGTCGCGTTTTGATGGTTGAGTGGTGATATTCATAACATCGTAGTTAGCAACAAAATTTAGTCGAAAATATGAAAAAAAAAAAGCAAGTTGTAAGCCTCATTTTCTCTCGATTATAATTGTAAGATGGCTTTAATAAAAACATCGGCATTCACGTACGCCAATTGCCTATCCACACCATCCCACCATCCATGCCATTCGGTATTTTTTAGTCGGGATCATTTGCGGTCCCTATCGGGGATCATTTCCGGTCCGAGATCATTTGCGGTCCAATTTGGGGATCATTTGCGGTCCGGGATCATTTGCGGTCCTGGGATCATTTGCGGACCCGTACATATTAATTGAAAAACAATTTGATCTGTCATTGGTTGCGAATCACTTATTATCTCCTGCTTCTGTTTGCCGAAAATTCTGCGAGATCAACGCATTAAAAAAATACTTAAGAGTTTTTAGTAGTGAAATTTAAATATTTTTTCAGCGTTGCCATGGAAACAAAATCCTTAAAATCCCCATGCAAGTTTTAGCTAAGTGGTTTAAAAACTCATCGGGAAGAAATCTCCATAAGTGTCACATAAAAAGTACCGTTAACGTATGATTGATAAGCAAGGTAAGACTACTTTTAAGTAGTTATTGTTTGTATTCTGAAGATTCTGTAGAAATGAGTGACGTCACTTTTTCACGTGATAAATTCTATTAAGCCACTCATTTAGCATTGCTATCATACATAATATGAAACTAGAGTAATTGCAGTTTTCAAAAATGTATGGTAGCATTACTCCCCTAAGTGGTACCGAAATGTTATTTTTGGGGGTCCTGGCCCATGGACTATATCAGACAAAGTGTTTATGTAAATAGATGTTTGTGTAGTACAGGTTATCAGTGACCTAGATAATCAAAGTAAGTTCCAGAAGGTTACACTATTTTTTGGCCTCCATATTGGTGTACCATGGAGGTACACCAATATGGCGGCACCACACTGGGCTCTGTAAATTTATGCGAAACATTTCGACAAAATCCTAAAACTTGCACAGACCTAAAACTTGGACAAGTGTCTTATTACTTACTTATCTTGGAGAAGTGCCTCATTATCTATCTTCTATAAGATCGCATTTTCTTCACCTCATCCACCGAGTGGTTTTTGAGTTGTTTTTTTTTTTATTGCGTGACATTAATCAACTAAAAGGAGACCTATGGCCAAACTCGTGGATTAAGTAATCTAGAGATGAAACATGTTGGTAAACTTGCAATTATTGTTGTTTTATATAAGGCTTTTGAAACAAGCCGGGTTCGTTCCACGCAACGTCGGCATTATTTCACAAAGCGTAGCCTTTTTTCGTTGTTACAAACACATATGTCCAGAATAGCTAGTGTACCAAAATTGCAGCTGAACATGGAGTGGTAAGGGTTCTTGGGTCACAGAAGTCACTCCTTCCCAAAAATTCATAGAGTACTTCCCCCACTCCCCCCCCCCCCCCAACACAAACACACACACACACCCAGATCTTGATGTTGATGTTTGTCTGCCTGCTGTGAAAATTTGCCTGTATTCAAGTCGTACGAGCTTACAAACCTTTTCCGTTGCATTTCACTCAAGGCTGTAGGTAAAAATCATTTAAGCTTTAAGTTATCAAAATCAAGTATTTGGGAATTTCTTTCCAAGTTTATGTGCATTTCACATCCCACTCGGAGTTCAGATCGATGTACTACAATAAACAAGACAAGTATAGAGAACACAACTTTAATCTAAACTTAACTCGATGTCGGTTGATCGTGGGCAACGCAACATGAAAAACTTACGTGCTATAAACTACAAAGCTGTGAACGAAGGTCCTGCTTGATTGAACGTTGGATCAGGTTTAGATGGTACTAAACTATAAAATGAAATTACAGTATTATATAATGGTGCCGCTGTTTGTCCTGTGTTCATTAGCTGTTTCGTTCATTTAAAATTGTTCGTTCCGCTCATATAAATTCATTAAGGTCGACGGATAAGACACATTCTCATCAAAGGTTACCACATTAGCATGAGATTTACTCATTTTCAGGTCACTTTCCAGCAAACAAATAACGCTCATCTCTTGGTCATGTTTAACGCCTGGACAAGTCAAATGCTCATGAAATTCAGCCTTCAACTTGACCATAGTACTAATTCGAACATTCGAAGTCAACGCCACTCCAATGTAGCGAAATACTTTTTTTTTAAATATTATAAATGGTCGTGTAAATTTGGGCTGGCACGAGGCACGCGCGCAAGCACGATAGCGAGGCTAGCGCTGACTCCACGGTTACTATTTCGACGTCGAGGACGACGCCTAGTAAAAAATGAATTTATATTTTACCAGCGAAACTCGCGACTGTCTAGATCTGTTCGGTACGCCAATGGCTCTAAAAACGTGCTTAAGCTAAATATGCAACGACGGCGTTCAGTTCCAAATGGAAATACGAAAAATTAGTAGTCGTCGTCCACGTTCCGTAGACGACGCAGAAATTGGTCCGTTTCACGGCCAAGAAATGTACAAAGATTTATAACGCACGTGCACAGCTATTGTTTTGTTCATTTTAAAGCGTTCTGTTTGGTGACGTGGATTGCTTAAGCTTCCTAATATGGCGTCGGGCTCGGTTACTATTCCAACATGGCGTCGGGCTCCCGTCGGGCAGGGCTCGTACAAAAATCATTTAGGAGGGCCTTTTTGGGACCCGTTTTGGGACCACTTTTCGACCGAGCTTGGTAACCGTCCACAAATGTGACGGTCGAGACCTGGGTACAACTTTACTAAAAATGGCGGCGGGTTCGACTCTGAACGGCGCGGTGAAATATGTTTATCCTCATGGACATTTTGTAGAGGGAAAGCGAACGAATGAGCTTCACCGTGGCAAAAGGCGAGAAAAACATGTGTGCTGAAGCAACAGATGTTACAGTTATTCTAGAAGATGTGGTCAGAAAAATGTGGTCCCAAAACATGTTGACAAAACAGCGAGCTATATTTTGGGACCACTTTGGAGTCAGCGATTCAGTTATGGAGAAGGCAAGAATTATCGTGTCAGAACCGAGCCTTTATTTCAGTAAACTGTCCAATGCAATTAAACCTGGCAGCTGAACATGTTACTAGCATTACTAACAGATTTAATTAATATAAAACTAGTAGTAATCAAAGATTTTGAGTGCGTTCGTCTTCTACGCCTGTAGCTGTCTGTTGCTGAAATCATTATTTTTGTGAACAGCTGAAGTTTTACAGACAGATGTAACATAATGACAAAGTCCACTATTTTTCTGTAGATTACAATCGAACCTCTATTTTAAAAGCAGCCACTCTGTGGGACGAGACAACTGGTATAAAACAAAACAAAATTGTGTCGGCAACAATCTAGATTCTTTGTCACATGACTGACTGCTGAAAGTGTCATCTTGGGTTGCAGGGAGATCAGAATCTACATCCATGGGGACACAATAGTCATTGGTGTGCATGCCAATGTCAGCATGTTTGTTTTGATGGAGATGAACAAATTTTTGTAAGTGGCGTTCCTTATGATCTCCAATTGCAAGTTTTGCAAGACTGATCCTTTCCTCTGGTCTCTGAGTTGATTTCTGCAATACCATATTTGGGTGCCACGGCAGCTTGATGTGCATAGGGGTTGCCGTTGCTTCCCAAAGGATAGGTACACATTCTAGTTCTGTAGTCCACCTCATAGTTTACCTCTGTATTAGTTCTGCTGCGTAAAAAAAATTTTAAAGAGTCAGAAGTGCTTTGTTTGACAGCCAGCGAATACCAAAGGGAGTATCGGTTCTGCTCTTGTTTGAACCTAACCATAATGCCTCTGTTTTGGACCTATTCAGCTCGAGCCCTGAACACAGTCTAAACAAATCCAGCTTTTAAATAGATTGCTGACTGATGAAGTATCTTCAACCAGGCAAGTAATGTCATCAGTATACTGCGATAATTTAAATTCTTTAGTGTAAAGCGATAGACCTGTTATCGATTTGTCGCTTCTAATAGCCCTTGCTAGGAGCTCCACGCCTGTAACAAAAGGGATTCCAGACTGAACCAAACGTTTCTAGTGCCTTGAATAAAAACGACCATTCGATGCTGTCAAAAGCTTTCTTAAAGTCTTTCTTAAAGATTTTTCTTTCTTAAAGTCCAGAAATAACGCAATGCAGGAGTCTTCGTGTATTCACAACGTTCAATAACATCTGAAATCAAGCGAATATTCTGCTCGATAAAACGTTTTTTATTATAACTCGTTTGGTCACTGTGAATGATGCCCGGTAGGATTTTAAACATTCTAGAGGCTATTGCTCTAGTAGCAATTTTATAGTCAGTATTGAAAAGTGAGATAGGTCTCCAGTTGTCCAGTAGCATTTTATCTTTATTCTTCTTTGCAATAAGAGTAATTATTCCTCTTCTTTGGGAAATAGTTAATTCTCCGCATCCGAAAGCATGATTCAGACTATCAACTAGTTCTCGCACCAAACTTTCCCAGAACGCTAAGTAAAACTCCGCCGAGAGACCATCCGAGCGAGGAGATTTACCTTTTGCCATTTGCTTCAGAGACGTAATACACTCATCTTTTGTTAACAGGCCTTCACAGGATTGCCTTTGATCCGCACTGAAATATTTCAGGCAAAGCCGGATTGTTAAAAAAGGCGTCAAAACGCTGGTCATCTGGACATGCACCAGAGCAGGTGTAAAGCTCTGTAGAAACGATACTCTTCATTCACGTAGGGGCCAAACCACCCCCCTAATGTTTCATTAAGGCTATATTTGCTTGGTTTACATATTTCTGAGCCAAGTTTGGCAGATGAGCTTTCTTTGTTCTCCAGTTTATTTTAATTTAGAAGTTGTGACAAAATGTCAGATTATGACGTCATAATTGATGACGTCACCAAAACGTGCTATAATTTTTTGTAAACTCTGATGTAAATATTATGTCATTGGAAAGGCGTTGACCTGAGGAGTAAAATGCCGGAAACCGTTTTTTGCTATGATGATTACTTTTTGAGATATGGTAAATTAAATATTTTTTTGCTGTCCCCCCGGAATTTGCTTAACCATACTGTCCTTCTTAAGTCAGTCTCTCTGGTTTATTTTTTTCAGTTTTTTTCTAGGAAGGCTAATAATCTAGAAAAATAGAAAGCTTGATGTTGTCAAAAATCGTTTGGTTTTAGAAATTTGATTTTCGGCTTTGTTAGGATGGTATTAACAGTAAAAAAACGGGTGACGTCACAGGTTAGGACGTAACAAAACTAATTTTAACGCAATAACACTAGAGGGATAATTTTTTATTCCGATTTTCTTCTTTATTTTTGCTTTAGTCATCTGGCACATCACATGTGCAACATAGCTACATTTGCTGGAACAAAATTACGGCTCCAATTTGGGGATTTTTCTCAAGGGGGGGACCCCATATTTTGCAGAGTTATTTTTCATACTTAAAAATGCCATATTTCATTTAATTTTTGAGATATGGACAAAATTTTGTTCAGGTTTCAGCTCCCCTTGATGTGCTCTTTCGAACACATTGTAAAAAATATGCATATCAAAAACTTCAAAAGTGGCAAAAAAACATGACGTCATCACTGTGACGTCACAACTTTGACATTTACTGACATTTTTCACATAAATATAATTGGCAATATTTCTCCTGGTCATCTGCCAAGTTTGGTGTAGAAAGAGTCAACACTTTTTAAGTAATGCGAAATAATGTGAAATATCCAAGAACTGACGAAACATTTGGGGGGTGGTTTGGCCCCTACGTGATTTAAAATTTCCTTGGGTTTAGTTGTAGTTGTTTTATCTGAGAGTTTCAGTTCACCTATGTACTTAGTACTGTGATTTCTTCTCTAGGCGGTAGAAGTATTTAGAATTGCGTTCACCCTGTTCGCACCAGCGAACTTTGCTTCACGCCCTTAGTTTTGAGCAACGATAACTGATTCAATTTAAATTTAACATCATAAAATTTAGACACATTTTCTTGATTGATCGAGACCGATTTTTCTTTGCAGGTTACACAGTTCCTGTTGCAACATTTCTTCGTCATTTCTGCGCTGTTTGGCTCGTCTTTTGGAAAAGAATAAAGTGAAGCTTCAAATTTCCATCTTGATCATTTCCCAATAATAGTCTTTTATCAGTCAAGCAGCGATAGTTTTCTTTATACTTTTCTATGTTCTCCTAGAGTTCTTCAACAAAATTTTTATCATCTAAAAGGGAATTATTATATTTGAAAAATCCTGGTCGGCGCTTTTCGTACTCTTTGGACAAAAGAGAGAAAGAAACTGCCGCATGATCTGAGAAAGACACTGGAATTTTGCATTCTTGTATCTGATTAATAATGCCATTGGAGAATAGAAAATAGTCCAATCTGCAGTGGATTTTTAAAGATTTATGGTGCCAAGTAAACAATGACTCATTTGGGTGTATGTATCGCCAAGCATCCTTAAGTCCCGAATTCTACAGAGATTACAAATAGCTAGCACCACTGCTCCCTTTTTCTCAACGGGGCAGGCACCCCTTTTGTCACTTGGTGTATGTGCGCAGTTAAAATCACCTACAACAATATTTTCATTTGCATACTTTACAAGCTTACTCTTAAGACTATAAAAAAAATTCAGTTGTTGTGCTAAATCGTTAGGAGCGTAAATGTTTACAAAAATAAACTTCGTGTCATCAAATCAGGCTTCTAGTATTATAATTCGGCCTTTTTCGCTCGTTGTACACTCAATAATTTCAGCATCCAGAGACGGATTAAACATGATCACTGTTCCTTTGCTATGTTTTGAACCGTGACAGAGAAACGTTTCGCCTCCCCACTCCGCCGATCAGAGTTTTTCAGTTTCACTGGAGCAATATGTTTATTGTAAAAAAATTACTTGAAATTTATTTATGTGCAGCCATCTTAAAACTTGTCTTCTTTTTCGCGCGTTATTAAGACCCCTTGTGTTAACTGTGACGCAAGAAAAAGAGTGTAGCATAATGACAATAAGAGAAATTGACTTACCTCAGTAGACTTTTTAGCTCATAAACAGACAGCAGAACGACACAAGACCTTGTGAGCACCTAAAATAAATTCTATCTCTATTAAAGCCAAAAACATTGAACAAAAACAAAACCAAGGAGCTATTAATACACACAAGAAAAGATTACACATAAGATAGCCTTATTAATTGCTAAAAAATAAATCATTTATTGCAGAACTCGTTTTAAATTTGGGCGCTGAAATTGACCGGAAAAAGATACAACTCATTAGACTTGCTTAAACGGGCGCCGCGTCTCAGCCGAGAGAAAATTGAAGTGAGACAAATATAAAACCAGAAAACCAGAGTGCTATATTTAAATGTTTCTTTATAATTATTTGTCGGCTTCCTTTGAACTTGTCGTACACCAGCTTCGCCGCGCATCCACGTTTCCTGGCAGCTCTTAGATGTGGTAAGAGCGATTTCCTGATGTCGACAATTTCTTTTGGGAAGTCCGGGGACTTCTTAAGCTCCGGTAAAATAGTCTATAGATCGTTTTCACTGTCACGCAATAAAAAAACAAATCGAAAACCATCAGTTGGAAAAAGCTATGAAATTATGATGTTATAGAAGATAACTAAATAAGACACTTCTCCAAGTTTTAGGCCTGTGCGTTTCCCCAAACTTCAGATATTCGTCGAAATGTTTCGCAGATATTTACGGAGCCCAGTATGAAAACGCCATGTTGGTGTACCTCCGTAGTACACCAATATGGCGGCCGGAAAATAGTGTAAACATCTGGAACTTCCTTTGGCTATCTAGGCGACTGATTATCAGTATTGATCAAACAAGCATTTACATAAGTACTTTTCCTAATGTTCTAATTTCTAAAAAGGCTCAAAATCATGAGATAAGTGTATATTTTTCGACGAACTCGATCGTAGACTTGTGTCACGCACCTCCATAACCCTGAAATTCAAAATGCTCTGGATTCCAAACGAAGCACGTTGTTGAGCTGTAAAATTGTAAACAGATATAAATATACCGCCTCTTATGCCTGACGAGGATAAAAACTTTGGTGGCTCTTTAGTTTTGGAGTTTAGAAAGCGATGACGTCACGTGAAAACGATCTATACGTACAAGGACTTTACATTGTGGACACCGAAGAAGACTATCTGGCTAAAGTTTACTTAGTTTAGACGGCAGGAGCAAGTAATGTCCACTATGTTAACTTTATACAAACATCCGACAAACATCCGGGTTAACGTCATAGTGACGTTATTTAAGTATCAGCAAGTCAATAATTATTTTAATGAAACGATTTCTCGTGCTAATTTTCCTCTTCTTTTCTTTCGGCAGAAGTAAAACATGCTTTAGAGAAAACTGTCTTGAGCGAGGTTCAAATGATTATACACCAAATATCACAAAGTAAGTAAGTAAGAGTAAAACCGGTAAAGTAGAGTCTATTTATACACGATAAAAATATAACAGCAGTGCTGATGTGGTCGTGTGTACAAATTAAAAACCTAAGAGACCATCTAGAAGATATTTACAACGAAGAGAACTATATGATTACAGAAGTAATGTGATAAATTATTAGGGAAAACTAAAAAAAGGTTTAAAAGCCATGTAGATCCGTATTTAAAAACTGTAAAATTCACATGGCATTTTCCCAATTGTTTTTTTTTTTTTTTAAGCGTCAAGTGAGTCATTATTTCTAACTTCATTGTCAAGCTTGTTCAAAGTTTGGCCCTAGCGTAGGCGATGTACTTCTTTATTGTATTGGTCTTGGTGCGCGGAATATTAAAACAGAGTTTTCGCCTGAGAATGTAACTCGTCTCACGTTTAGATAACGACAAATCCGGCAAAGATAACAACAAATAAAGACAATTTAACTGCAATGATTGACCGACAAAGACTAGCAAGATGTTTGCATTGGAGTGATTGCGGCAATCGTTCGTTGATATGTTTTTCGCAGGAGCCATAATCGGGGACGGAGACCGTAAGCGCGCGCCATTTCAAGTATTGGGGTTGTCCCCATGATATGGGACAATAATTCTATTTTTAGAACAAATTGCGCCATCACCTGCGGCACACGCGCGTACATGCTGCGAGGATTTTTGCGGATGTCGCGCGGGGGAAATGGCGTCCGAAATTCCCGAAATGTTTCATGTTTTTGCCCCACAACTCAACGCGTTTACGTCTGTTGGAATTTTGCTTAAGTATTTTCGTCGTAAGCTGCTCCAGTTTGAGTGAAGTAAGGCCCAGTTCAGACGTCGTGCTTCTGCCGTGCCGAACTAAATTCAGGAATTAAGTGCGACAAAAGCACGGCAGAAGCACGGCGTCTGAATCAAACTTTTGAATTAAGTTCGGCAAGCAATTAAGTTCGACAAGCTCTGCCGTGCTACACGACTCTGGCACGGCAGCGATTCAAACGTCGTGCTTCTGTCACGCCAAACTAAATTCATAAATTATGTCAATGTGTTTTGGCGAGATTTCGTTCCCTCGGGAAGTTAGGAGGAGAATTGTTGCGAGGCTTCAGTAAACCCTGGATTTGATTCGACTCTGGCACGACGTCTGAATCAGAGTTGATTTCCTGCCGTGCTACAGTCGAACCAAATTGCAATTTAGTTCGGCACGACAGAAGCACGACGTCTGAACTGGGCCTAAGACAGTGTCGAATTTAGGTATGTTCCGCTGTAAGCTTATATATATCGCTGACCAAGTTGTGTTCCGACTGATGCTTCTTTTGCATGAGTTGTACATTACTCCACTTTTATTATATGGCTTTGGCTTGTGGCCGATATAACGCGCGCTCTGATTGGTTAATTGTCACTGAATTGTAGGGCATTATTCTCCCGTAATGCCCACGGGCCGATTACGGATTATGCAGATTAGGAAGAGCCCGGTTCTGAAAATTCAAGCGCATTGAAGCGATGAAAGCCGATTAAAATCAGTACGAGAATATCAGTAGCTAAAAGTTTAGAGATGTTTCTTTAATAAAATTTATATAGATGACTTACCAGTCGGTAACCTTGGCGGGCACTAGTGAAAAACAATCAAAGTTTGCCTAGTCTTAAGTAAAGCTAAAATCGCTAAGTAAAAAACACCATCGGCAGATCTGCCATGCATCCTAAATAGAACACCACAAAGAAACTTATAAGTTATCATCTTAGTCACAGCAATTACCGAAGTATTGAACTCCGTCAAAGTTCTCGTCAAATAGATTCCCTCGCTTTGACACAAGCAAGTGTAAATCAGTTTCCAGGATCATCAGACGTAAACAATCGGGCGGTTTCTGTCGGTAGCAGTGTTTCTGATAACTGCAGACGTTCACAAGGCTTGAAATGTTCATCCATAAATCCCAGAATGAAGAAGGCGAAGATACGTTGTCGAAAGCGAATGCGAAGATCGAGTTAAGCTTATTTTGAGCAGTGCATTCTGAAGCATTAGTAGTTTCTTTCACCGAAAGACGGTTGGTTTGGACAATTTTGAAGCACTTGCTGTCTTTTCTATATGCGTTGACGTTTCGCCCCAAGAGTCGGAAAAACTTCCCCATCAACTTGTGGTACCACGATACTAAAATACGTTTTTGAGGCTGTGACAGTGACTTTTCCGTAAAGAAATGAGTGTTTTTAACGGAATACGTAATACAGTGGTGAAATTCACTGACTGTGTAGTTTTGCCCTAGGTTTGAGACGATGAATGAATCGGTAAACGCGCGCATCGCCGGATGTAAATTGACGACTTCCGCTCGAATGATTTTTCTCTTTATTGATGAGCCATATAATAAACAACTTAATAACCTCGACCGTTCGGTCGTTACGGGAAAATCTCAAACCTCGGCCTACCGTATTGACCTCGCTATCGCTCGGTCAATACGGCAAGGCCTCAGTTTGAGATTTTCCCGTAACGACCTCACTCTCGGTTATTAAGTAGTTATTAATTTCACATATGTTGAAGATTAACAGCTTTTCCATTACACAGCAAACAACTAGCTGGATATATTTAGATATAGCAGAGCTTCAGGACTTCATAGTTTCCTAGCTCCTCTTGCCACACGCTTGCGAGGAATTTGTCAGTCTATCGCGACCGAAAAGTAAAACAAATAATTGCTAGTTTGAGTTTCGCTTGAATTGTAAGCAACGCTTGATGTTTCATCAAGGCTTAATAACTTTACGTCCGGAGATACTGCTCAGTTTTTTTCGTGTAAATCCAGTAAATTCTCTGTTGTCGATGAATGAGAGCGCCCGCCGATGCGTGTTTTGTACAGTCAGTAAACATGACAAATTGTACTTCCGCCGCACTTTCGTGTGAAAGCGTACATGGAACTCAAACAATAGCTCTATAGTTTTTAAATATGTTTAAGATTGATAAATGTTTTAGAACATATTAAAAGCTAAGCTGAAAATATGTGAATAAAGCAGAAACAATCAGTAAAGTTACGATGACGCTTTCTTTAATCAACTTGGAATAACGATTTCGATTTAGATGATCGAGTTATCAAAACTCCTTGTCTATTTTCATTTTCGCATTGTAAAACTTCACTATGCTTATGTTGAAGAAACACACATGATGTTAGTAGCCTTTTTTGCATTCGTGAAATTTGTTGCAGCATCTCAGCACAAAAGATAACGAAAGAAATCTTTGTCAAGATTTGTTGACAATTGAAAACACCGACTCGGACTTGAAAGTGCACGAGCTGCATGCACTATGCAAATGAGCTAATTGTACGCGTCAGACTTTCCTTTCAAAAACTTTTGCAAACTCACCAAACAAGCAGAGACAATAAGAAACCATCAAAACAGGTTTTGGTTATGATTAAACATTGTCTGAGAAACTCACAAATTAACTGGATACCAGAGTAGAGAGTTTTCTTGCTATATTCTTAAGCATACGCGTAAGCTTACAACTAGCGTGAGCAGATCTTATTATTCATTCCCCGCGCGAGATTGAAGTCTTGTTTTCGACCCTGAAAAACCCACCTTTTCAGTTAGCTCAGAGCATAAAACCACATATAAGCGCCCTGGTTCGTATTCCCTGCCTTATTCCCTGCCATCGCTGTGAAAAATACGCAAGAGAATCTCTCAACTCTCACCATTTGATCACGGAACGTGACAACATCCACGCGAGAGCCCCTGACATGTGCGTGAATAGCACACAATTGATCTTTCTTCACCATATTTAAACAAACTTTTTGGTCCATATTGAGGATACCATACCACCTTAAATCATTAAGGGTTTATTTGTGAATCCCTTCAGAGTTTCATCTGGATAAAATCAAAAAAAGAGGCTTTAACATGACCAATTTCGACAATCTTTATCCCGGGACCCGCAAATGTTCTGCCAATTAATATGTTGAGTCTAACCCTCAACAATCGTTCTTTATGTTAAGTCCGTTCCACTATACGTTCTTTGTATCCCAGAATACTGCGCGCGCTCGTCATGCTGTTGTGTGAAGCAAAAAGTGTTAGAGTCATGTGCTCCAACTTGTGTCGCTTATCCCGGTGGTCTCATCGTGTAGTAAGAATAAGATGTCTTATGCGTTTGAAGTTCCATGCTTTCATAACACCAGCGTATTTTCGTGGATTTTTACGGCAGTTCGCCTAAGATGAAGCGTCGTGTGTTGTAAACATGGCGATTCGAAATTAAATTTCGCTACCCTTGTCCTTTTAAATGACCTGGCTTTATCTAGGAAACGTTGTCGCGGAAACATTATTTCTGGCTGTTTACGGGGGCGGCTAAATTGGTGGGAAGCAAACAAAATGTTTTGCGGCCCCGGTGGCTTAACGAGTAAACATTGTATCAAGTGTCACGCATGCGCACAATGTAAACTGACCTCCGAAGAAGTCGAGAAGACTTTTTGCTTTTCGCCGATTTTCTTTTGCAATCGTTGCTTATCATCATGCCACATTTCTCTGACGTCTGTGAATCGATTTCACAATAAGCCACTTCCTTTGCGGAGGGAAATGTTTCCAAGTTTAGCCGCGCGGAAAACATATGTTCCGGAAACACATTTCGCTGCTCGAAAATAAGATAATGTTTTTGCTTGGGGTCAAAAACATTTTTGCTTCTCGGACACAAATTGCTTCCGAAACATATGTTTCCCAGTTTAGCCACCATGAAAGAAATCAGTTGAGTAGTTTCAAGTTCTGCTCATTAAAAATGTTTCCCCACAAAACAATGGCTAACCGCCGAAACGTTGAAGTAGAGGAGCCACAAGCAGGTTATAGGAAAGGGAAGGCAAAGTGGAAGGACGAGAAGATATACTTACTTATTACCTTGTACGAGGACAGAGCCTGTTTGTGGGATGTAGCTCATGAAGTGCATGAATAGGGACAAAAAGAAAGTGGCTTTTTATATAGTGTGATTTTCCGGGTGAGGATAGTTCTGAAAAGAACTGTTGTTGGTGACTGACGTTTCGACAACCTGGGCGGAAGTCATCTTCAGAGTCCGTCTTTTGTCAGTCAAATTAAGTCGCTCTGGGATCAGTTTTTGTTTCTGGGCAACCGACCTCGGTTCTGAAAAACTGTCCTCGGAAAAAAATCTGTCCTCGGTTACAGAATGTACGGTCGGTAAACTGTCCTCGGTTGGTGTCCACGTAACGTCCACGGTATTAACCGAGCCTGGGATTTACGAACCGACTTCATTTTATAAACCGTACAGGGTTGCCTTTATCCGACCTCGGTTTTGTGTCGTTTCATAACCGTGCTCGGTTTCCAGATTACGTCCACGGTGATAACCGCCGACCCTAGAGAATACA
Source organism: Orbicella franksi (assembly GCF_964199315.1). NCBI lineage: Eukaryota > Metazoa > Cnidaria > Anthozoa > Scleractinia > Merulinidae > Orbicella > Orbicella franksi. The sequence goes on from NC_138158.1 coordinate 11,456,153, forward strand.
CAAACCGTATTCGGTTTTGATTTTACATTAAACCGAGCTCGGTTGTATATGCATTCGTGGCCCAACTCGGTTTAATAATTGTCTTGACCGTACACGGTTTCCTTTTTTAAAAAAAATTAAACCGAGCTCGGTTTTGGACCGTGTCCCGGCGATCTGAGTTCATGGCTCTAGCCTAGTCCGGCTGAGAGATTTTTGACTGGACCCCCCCTACCCCCCTCCAAACCCTCAGGTTGCAAAAAGAGACGGGATGCATGATATGTTGGTCTTGCCTTATAAATTTGATGAAAGTAACGCGAAACTAACTTTAACTTTATTTATTTGTCTCGACCTATTTTATGTTATATTTTACCATTTGTAGGTCCATAAAGCACATGCTAGTTGTATAATTGATTTCATTCGACTGAATTTTACAATCACACCTTTATAACAATTGATTTTCATGAATACACCCTTTTGCTAATGCTGGCTCCAGTCTCTTGTGGGGGCAAAATATGATCTATTTAATGAATTGATGAAGCCATTTTTGACCGAGTGATCACTTCTTGCCCCCACAAGGAAATGGAACTGGAAAATATTTACATTAGCAAATTGGCCTATTTAATCATCGATCAATTCAACGCATTGCTTCCTTTTTGATTTGCGTGTCATTAGTTTTTGTTTCTCTATTACTCCTAATTTTGCGAAAACAATAAATTTTCTTACGTACCTCTTTATCATTAATTTGTTTGAAATGTTGGAGACTGGAAGTTTCGTAATTTTTAGAAAAAAAAGGAATAAATCCAGTCGCATTCGCAGTCGCGTCGTCCTCACTGCTTAAGCTCCCAGTATTAGTCAACTCAACTGGAACCTCACAAATTTAACAAATTGACGTCAGTTTTTTATGCGTTTGATGATAAATTGCGTCATAACACTGTCAAAGTGGTTCCCCAGTAAACGTTGACTATGTTATGACGAAATTTATCATCAATAAGAGGACAGACGCATAAAAAACTGACGTCATTTGTTTCGTACATTAACAAGACCCCAGAATGGTCAAATGCCGGGAATAAATTAGGGGAAAAGACGCCATTAACTTGTCCTAAACAAAGTGAATTTTATTCATAATGACGCGAACATTGTCAATAGCTTTTCGCGTTTTTTGATTGGCAACTAAAAACAGTCCATAAAATTTCATTGGTTAAAAAGTTGGCAGTTTGACAGCTCGAAGCTGAACTTGAAAGCTTTCGTACATTAAAAGTTCATCCGTCTGTACTCTCATTGATGAAGAAAATGAGCCAATCTGAGCTCGAGAAATTGGACAGTTATTGTAAAAATTTAATTGTACGAAATTTAAACTTTCGATGGCTTGCCTTCGTATTATTTTTTTTTTTGGTCCATTCCTTACATGACCGTGAAAGTTATGTCATTGTGATTGGCTGTGAGGAAGCCAATTTATCGTTCGCAATTTTCTCAGTCACGTAATTAATGGGTAATCTTGAGAAAGCGCGTTGAATATGCTTACTTATATGTTTCAACTCTATTAAAAGGCCAAAATGGACAGTTACCGCTTAAAAGGGTTGAGCTGAATAGAGTTTAAAACAGTATAAAAGACCTTATCGGGACTTTGATCACTGGCCGCCTAATAGGGGTGGCCGTTTTTGTAGACTTAAAAATGATTTGAATGTAATTTGTTGTTTTAGTTAATTGTTACTTCTTAGGGATGAAAAAAAATTTCAAGGTAAGTCCATAAATCAAGATCTTGGTACTTCTAAGGGATTATGTTCAACTTTTTTTTTCACAAGCAACCCCGTTCTTTCTTATGAGATTCCCACCCGGGTGGTTTTTACCGTGCTTTGCAGTTAGTATAAGTTTAAAGTAACGGAATATCGGTTGGAAACTGTAGCGGGAAAATGGCAAGGAAATTGCGCATAATTACTTGATAGTTGCCCCCTCTCCACTGCCGCCACATTCTCTCGTCCAGGTAGGATTGTAGATCTTCTCTGCGCAGCCCCTTTCTCCTTTTCTGCCCCAGTTTCAGCTGACTCCACGCGGATTCCACCTCCTGTGTGTGCACCCCTGTTCGTGGATCCACAAAATTGTGAGCGTGCACAACAACTCGGTGCCTATTGACATGGGGCAAAAGTTGCAGTCTTCTGTATGCGCCCCAATCATCACTGTGCACTTCTGTACCTGGCAGAACGCATCTTTGAATGATGGGCAGAAGAGTTGCCGCATTCCTTCTACCCACCACTTGGAAATAGCCTCTTGCGGGACTGTACTCGCATGAGACTATGCCAAACACCCACGAGTCACGAGCAGCCCTCCTTCCCCTGTTGTTCTGCAAAGATATTAGAAATGTTACTTGATTATTTGTTTCTTATAAGGGCAATATTGCAAAAGATGGCATAGTTACTAAGCCAGAAAACAGCATCATAGCTGTCATTTTTTTATGTATTCTAGTAAACTGCGTATTATAGTACACTGTGAAATTTATTTTTGTTGGACTTAATTTTCGCGATTGGTTGAGTGTATAGACCATAAAAATGAGGTTACTTGAAACGCAAAATATGTCAATTAGAATATGTGGCCTTCAACCGTAAAATCTGTGACCTTATGAGTTGTCTATCGTACGTGTGCGGAGTTAAGCTCTACTAAAAGAGTTGAGACCATAAGAGTACATGGTCGCGTTGTTAAATTTACCAAATTACTCCCAGAATGATTCAGTACAGTACCGTTTTGAAATATAGCTTTGCAAACTATTCCATTCATTATTTTGACTCTTTCGAGAAATTTTGCAAATTTTCAAGATAATCATTTATCAAATATTTAAATCGAATTTTCGCGAAACTTTCCTCTTCGGAGGGTCCTGATGGGGAAAAATTGAGCTGGGATTCTGGTCTACTTCAGTACCCCCTCAGCAATTTTTACGATATTTTAAGTTTCCGCTCAAACAATTTACAAGGAGGAATTTAATTTCGTTTTGAAAAACATTAGCGAAGTAGAATTGGTTTCACAACGTCAAACCTCGGTAGTTCGAAGGCTGGATAACGCTATCCTTCGGATAAATCGCTATCCAGTGAATAGGCGTTAACTAAACAAACCACGCTATTCACTGGATAGTGATTTATCCAGTGGATAACGTTATCCACCTTTGGAACAGCCCGTACCCGATGCAATGTAATGATACAGATTAAACGATGCGCTCATTTCTTTTTGCATAGCGCTTACCTTTGCTTTGTGGTTAAATTTACTTTCGTCACATTTAACTACAGCACCCGGACCACCAAATGGTATTATTGGACGAGTCTGCAGGTCCATGGAGCACACATCTTGTAGACGTCTGCATATTCGTGAGACCAAACTTGCTCTCAAATTCAGGGTTCGCAAAATTCTTCTTTGCGAGTCATCCAGAATGAAGTAATAGATGACCTTGAGAAGCGTGACAAGTGGCACCTTTGGAAATTCAGCGAAGAAAGTATTGGTTCGTAAACTCCGTCGTTTTCTGCAACCACTGCATCGCCTGAAGAATATAGATGTTAACTGGTATCAACGAAAAAGTTTTACACTTCAAAATCAAACTACAGAATCAGTAGAGTTGTCAATTTGTCAATGGTTTGTTAACTTTGACATATCATCTGTGCGCATCTCAAAAACAACTTTTCCGCTTTCGTTTCGCCTTGGCCAAGGAGACATGAGACTCATACAAGTCAGTTGGTGCTGCATTTTTAATTCAAAAGTTAATGGCGCGCTTAAGTGTTATTTGTTGAAATCTTTTTTTATTTCGGCACAGTAAAAACTTAAAATTGGCTTTCTGTGTTTACGGATTTATTAAAGTACTAAAAAGAAAGCGTTCTTATTGTTTGTGGCTGATGTTCGATTTTCTTCAATTCAATTCGGTTAAATTTTCCAATACAGCACATCCATACTTTCTCGATACCTATTTTAAGCAGAGAGCTTCTGTGATATTAGTAGTTTTTTGCGTGGAAACTATTCAGATACTCGATTTTCTTGACAAACTGTCACCGCGTAAATCCAAACACTGATTGTAACCCCAGTGCAAACAATGGGATTTGAGGGAAATACTCCCAAGAAAGCCTATGCGAAAATCGTCAATTTTGCTCCATACATTTACCACAATTTGTGAAAAGCAATTGCGTATGCGTCGTCTTTGCAACAATACATTATAACTGAGCTTTCGATGCAACTATCTAGCCTTATTTAAAAATCTGTGATGGACGGAGTTTTCATTTTATAAAATATAATCCCGTGGTTGACCATTTTTTCTCAAGCTTCCGTCGGCTCGCGCGCTAATGAACAGATCCCGAAACTTTGCATCATCAGAGCGCGCACGGTAATGAAACGGCTGTATCAGGGATCCACCTTCACATTTAAGACAACTTAAAAAAACACCCGTACTAGCATAAGCAATTCTCAATCCTTATCCTTGCCTTATAATTGCTTTTGGCCATATTTATGCAGATGGCAACTAACAGATATTCTGTGGTAGCATCTGTTACTCTCGTGTCATGCTCGCATTATTCGCCGTACTGCCACTTTAATATTACAAGCGAAGCAGCGCATTATATTGCGTGGAATGATCCATGGTGTGTCCAGGCCCTTACATTACGTTCTCACTTAACTAACAATAAGACCCAACTCATCTTGATTTAAAGTGCAAGCAAACGACAACGCTTAACTTACCACAGAAATCCATCTACATGGTTACCGGTCCTCTCTGTCAATTCCATTTCACGATTACACTGTGCGCATTGTAGAGGATCAGGTAGTAAATAGCATCTTTGAAGCCACTGTATCACATTCAATGGAGGTTCCCTTTCGAAGTCGTTGAGTTCGCTCAAGTTCATGTCGTTGTACTATCGAGCTCCGTGCGATTTGCCTCCACTATTGGTGTTTCAATTTTTAGCCACGCTGCCACACGCCCGCTTATGACCCTTCTATAGACCGAAGTACTGGTCCCGAGGGACCAATCTCTTTTATCATTTCGAACCGACTCCACACTTTATTATTTCGATTTAGTTTTTAATTTAAAAAAGGCGTATGTTTTGCTCTTTTCACTTTTACTTGTGGCTGCCTTCACCTCTCAAACCCTGGTGTGAAATAAAAAACACATCGGTAACAAGACAAGACAGTCGCGCTTGTAAACTTAAAAAACAAAATAAAACAGTTAAATCTAAAACAAAAGAATACGATCGAAGCATAATGTCTCACCTCTTTGTTTTCCTTGCCTTCTGCGGCGTGTACGGAAATAATTTGCATGATAGATAACCAGCTGAATAAGTTCTCCTCCCTGACTATTCAGGGCTTGATTACGTGGCGAACTTCAGTCTGGTAAGCTTTGATAATAACTCTTCTAAAAAGGGGCTTTCGAGTTTTCAGCCTGGACTAAAATTGAAATTTGGAATTTGCAGTGAGCAGCTTTTTCCGCGAAAAGCTTTTCTGATTTTAGCTACTTCGTTGACGCAAATGATTTAAATACTTCTGGCCATCTTTATTTCTTTCTGCATAGTCATCCATAGGATGTGCACTTAGTTTTCTCTTACTATTTCGCGAATTTTCATGAATTTCACTCTGTTCATAAACTTAGTCCATGACATTATTTTGTCCAAAAACATTCAAGCCCACCTGAAATTTTTCAGGAATATTCTAAATGCTTTAATGAAATCGATTTCTTGTGAGTGGTCAGTTACAGATTTGAGTTTCGTTCACTTCGTGGTTTACGTCACGCTCGATTTACAACGGGTTCTATTTAACAAATAAAGAAGCCTAAGCCATGTATTACACTGTGATAAAACACGACGGGCATTTGATAACACGAGGGAAATGTAGAAAAGACTCGCCTGCGGCTCGTGTTTTCTACATTTCCGGCGTGTTCTCAAATGTCCAGAGTTTTTTATGAAAGTGTAATACACGGCTTACGCTTCTTCATTTGCTTTATGATATAGAGGTAATGTGGCAAAAAAAAAAAAAAAAAAAAACACGCTTTTTCTATGTTTTATATTCTGATAAAACATGGGTTTTTGACCAATCAGAGCGCGCGCAGGGTCTTATCTATATTATAAAAATGTGCACGCATGCTAAAGGACAAAAGCCCAATAAGTAATCTGCGCGGGCTCCAAGGAAAACATCGGTGCTTTTCAATATTTTGTGACCTCACCATGAGCACAAAAAGCAAAACATCGCGAAACCCGAAAAAAGGACCAGGGTCTTTCATTACATTCACTTGAAGCAGAGCAGAAGTTTAAAAGATAGAACCTATATATGTTTTTATATACATACATATTTTTTGCAGTTCTACCTATGCATGAGTATTTGGTATCGTTTCCACGCAGTTCACCCCAGCACGAGGAAATTTCCAAATCGTGCGAAGACGAAATGCGGCAACCCACCTGCCTATTATGAAAAGATACCTCCTTCCCGGTACTGAAATACATATAGACGACTGGCAGGCACATGCAAGACTGCCCATTGTCTCTGCTCATCGTGTCGTGGTACACGCCCGTCACATTTCGTAGACCCAAGAACAGGTGTTCATACTCAGGAGGTTGAATCCTATTGGAGTCAACCTAAACTTGGTCAAAAGCGAAAGAAAGGACTTAGAAGGGAGGTCTTACAATCATACATCGACGAGAGAATGTGGCGTCAGAGAAGAGGAGGAAGTCATCGGTGCTTCATGCGATATTTTCTTGCAATTGTCCCTCCACGTTTTCCTACCGATAACCCAGTGCTCTGATAAATTATAGTTATTATTTCCTTCTTAAGTTTGACCTTACGAAAGTTGTTTCTTTCTTACTCTACTCTTACTATCTAACTTGATTGAACATTATTGAGGCCCTGTTAGGGGTTTTAGGGATAAGGGAAAACTGAGTAAATAATTATAGGGTTACGGGATGACTGAGCTAGTTTTAGGGATAACAAAACATCGCTTTGATTTCTCAATTGACACTTGTTTGGTCGCTTTTGCCAATGATCTGCATCACCGGCGACCGGTGACTAACAGTAACGGGTCATTTATCAGTCCAAATTCAAGCAAGATGGGTCAAATGTAGATTTGCTCCCAGGGTCTTTTTTTCGGTCAACCACTGACCTCATGGCGCACGTGTAACACGGGCATCACATGATCACTCATCACTGAGAGCCCAAAGGGGGGGACCGCTGAATGTTAGTTTTTAGCCGAAAATCCTCCCAACCCCCCCACCCAGGCGATAAATAATGACCTGTCCCTTATCTTTTAAGAAACGGATCACTTAACACTTTAAAATTGTCACCTAAATTCCCAAGATAAGTAATTTTGGGGATAACAATCTCGGTAATTGTCAGGTTAAGGGATACCAGCCCATGGAATTTTAGGGAAAAGGGAATACTACGCCTCCCGCCTCCCTAACAGGGCCTCGTTAATTAGAAGCTTGACGATGTACAACGTAGGTGTCCATACATTGGGATCACCCAATGGGATCGGGGAGTCAATTTCGAATTTGCATTTGATGTTCGGAGAAGCTGAAGTTCGGAACTTTTTAGTCATGCAAGTTCTGCTTCAATGCGTATGCCCGTTGCTTTTCAATTGGTGACTTTAAGGGACCGTTCATTTATTTCTCATTACCCTCTGCTTTCACTGTCAGTCATAGCCCCATTACTTGTCTAGACTTGTTTGTAAGAGAGATATCTCTCCAACAATAGAGAGAACGGTACACTGCCTGAAACTGTCCAGTAGCAGAACAGTATTTGTCTAATAGGTGACAAAAAATCTGACCGGTTTGTTTCCACGACTATTTGATGAAACCTTTGCCACCCCCCAATAAAAATACTTCATAACATGGCATGACACTGAGTTTTTATTTCAAATTCTCGATAGCTGTTCCTACTTCCTTAATAAACTGCATAACACTTAAAATAATTTTAGAAAAATATGCATTCTAATGTATCATTCAATGTGTACCCCTATAATCGTGCTAAGTAACAGGATTAAAAATGTTTTGGTTTTTATTTCAGAAACCTTGTTCACACATTTCAATAGAAAAAAAAAACGTACCTAACAAAAGAGAAATTCAAAATTTAACCTATCTCATTGTTTGAAACTTGCAATTACTGATCACATTGATCTACGTATCAACTGACATTTTAGATTATTTAACATAATCAATAGTAATAAAGCATTTATCAAGTTATTTAATATGGAGCTATAGTCAATATAACACAGAAAATTATAGGCTCTAAAAACATACACACAATATATCCCCCCCCCCCCCCCTCCAAAGAAAACGTACATATAGGGCATTCCAGGGAATAGGCCCACTAATGAAAAGGGAATTTTCAGAAACTAAAGCCCTGAGGGCTTACTTGAGAAATTTAATAGTAGTCTACTATTAACATTATTTTTAACTAAACCTATCGCATAAACTATAAACAAGACATACAGTCCTCAGCGACTAAACTAATTTCAAGACAATGAAAACTCACACCTAGAAAATATTGATTTCCTTCGGTTTTACAGTTTATATACATTATTTGTTGGATGGACTAATCACGGATCATGCGCAGTGATATTATTATGCTGATATTATTAGTAATGCCAAATGTAATAGTAACTAAGATGTTACTATCACATTTTGTGGGGTAACAGGTATGCTAGAGTTATATACAGGAGATGCAATCCTGTTCCTGCAAAACTAAAATCATTCTCACCAGTTTGGCAAACTTAATCAGCTCACAACAAAAAAACCTAGTCACCATAGAAAATTCAGATATGTTTCTTTTCTATACTTTACTTTGTTGGGTGTCAACTAATCACATATCACAGTGATATGCTAAAATGATAAACACAACATACAATGCAGGTCCTGTGACAAAACTCATATTCACCAGTTCACAATGATGAAAATAACAAGGCATTTAGGTTGGTTAACAACTTGTTTGTTTTTTTTTTGTTTTGTGAGCTAATACAATATCACACTAATTTTGGTTTAATATACTCTTTCAATTACACCCACCTTTCTATAAATAAATTTAGGTTTCTCAGGTTCAATTTTACTCTGATGGTTTCAATGTTGTTATCCTTTGTTTCAAACACATTATCGTGCATCAACTACAACCAATAACAAAGGAAAATAAATAGAAAGAATAACCACCACATATACCATGAACTGCTGCTTATAAGCACCAGACTTTACAACTGCAGATGGACAGGCTTATAAACGGAGGGGCTTATATCTGGTTGAGGGAGGGGGAGGGGCTTTCAAGATAAATGAACACCATTTTGTAATTATGGTATTTAAATAGGTTGCATTCATTTCATTTTAATCCCAAGGGGGCTTATATCTGGGAGGCCTTAAAATCGGAAATAAATAGACCTATAGATAGGGGGCTTGAAGCAGCAGTGTATGGTATATCTGACTGGAATGAGAAAATCAGTTACAGAACCAAATATAAATAAGGCAAAAGTAAAAAAAAAAACATTTGTAAAAGTTCACTCATTCGCCATCTCCAGGGCAAATCCTTTTCTCGGATGGCTCATCAAACTGGCTGTTTCCCTTATTTTTTCTTTTCTTATTTTTCTTCTTCTTCTTCTTTTTATTTTTTTTCTTCGGGTTTAAGTTTGTCTCGTCTGTAAGAAAGAATTGATACTCAGTTAATCATATATACTTCATAACATTTCTTGCATCCTTTCCTATTTTCGGCAGCTGGGCACAAGCAGATTACTTGAGTATGATATTTTTGGGTGCATACAGTTTGATAGATAAAAATACAATTATTGCACTTTAAAACAACACTCTGAGATAAACATGAAATGATTTAATATGCCATAAATACTTAAAACCCTTGTTAGCATTTTAAAGAGTTTGATCTAAAAGTCAAAATTGTTTTTTTTCGATTTATTGAATCAAATTGAATAGCATACCTTTAGGGTCTTCAAGAGTGTCTTCCAACAGCTCTCCATCCACTGCCACACCTGGCCCAAACTGAACCTTAAGACACGAAATCCATAGTGGAAGTATGACAGTAGAAAAAATGCTAACTGTCATACTCCCACTAAATATATATAGCAGCTGGACTGCTGGTTCATGCATTTAATGTTTTATCTTTATTTATTTATTCATTAGTTTTGGTCTGGCCAGTCCAGTTCAATCTGATCCAGTCTAGCCAGACAAGTTTGATCCAGTCCAGCCCTACTAGTCTGGTCAAGTAGAAATTAAAATTAAGCTAATTAAAATTAAGCTAATTCCAGTCCAGTCCGGTCCAGTCCAGCCAGTCCAGTCCAATCCAGTCCAGCCAGTCCAGTCCGATCCGGTCCAGCCAGTCCAGTCCAGTCCAGTCTAGCCAGTCCAGCCCGAGTCAGTCCAGCCAGTCCAGTCCGGTCCAGTCCAGCCAGTCCAGTCCGGTCCAGTCCAGCCAGTCCAGTCCGATCCAGTCCAGCCAGTCCAGTCCGATGCGGTCCAGCCAGTCCAGTCCGGTCCAGTCGAGCCAGACCAAACCACTCCAGTCCAGCCAGTCCAGTCCGGTCCAGTCCAGCCAGTCCAGTCCGATCCAGTCCAGCCAGTCCAGTCTGATCCGGTCCAGCCAGTCCTGTCCGGTCCGGTCAAGCCAGACCAAACCAGTCCAGTCCAGCCAGTCCAGTCTGGTCCAGTCCAGCCAGTCCAGTCCGATTCGGTCCAGCCAGTCCAGTCCGGTCCAGTCCAGCCAGTCCAGTCCGATCCAGTCCAGCCAGTCCAGTCCAATCCAGTCCAGCCAGTCCAGTCCGATCCAGTCCAGCCAGTCCAGTCCGATCCAGTCCACCCAGTCCAGTCCAGTCCAGTCTAGCCAGTCCAGCCCAAGTCAGTCCAGCCAGTCCGGTCCGGTCCAGTCCCGCCAGTCCATTCCAGTCCAGTCCAGTCCAGTCCAGCCAGTCCAGTTCGATCCGGTCCAGCCAGTCCAGTCCAGTCCAGTCCAGCCAGGCCAAACCAGTCCAGTCCAGCCAATCCAGTCCGGTCCAGTCCAGCCAGTCCAGTCCGATCCAGTCCAGCCAGACCAGTCCAGTCCAGTCCAGCCAGTCCAGTCCGGTCCAGTCCAGCCAGTCCAGTCCGATCTGGTCCAGCCACTCCAGTCCAGTCCAATCCAGCCAGGCCAAACCAGTCCAGTCCAGCCAATCCAGTCCGGTCCAGTCCAGCAAGACCAAACCAGTCCAGTCCAGCCAGTCCAGTCCGATCCAGTCCAGCCAGTCCAGCCAGTCCAGTCCGATCCAGTCCAGCCCAAGTCAGTCCAGCCAGTCCGGTCCGGTCCAGTCCTGCCAGTCCATTCCAGTCCAGTCCAGCCAGTCCAGTCCAGTCCAGCCAGTCCAGTTCGATCCGGTCCAGCCAGTCCAGTCCAGTCCAGTCCAGCCAGGCCAAACCAGTCCAGTCCAGCCAATCCAGTCCGGTCCAGTCCAGCCAGTCCAGTCCGATCCAGTCCAGCCAGACCAGTCCAGTCCAGTCCAGCCAGTCCAGTCCGGTCCAGTCCAGCCAGTCCAGTCCGATCTGGTCCAGTCACTCCAGTCCAGTCCAATCCAGCCAGGCCAAACCAGTCCAGTCCAGCCAATCCAGTCCGGTCCAGTCCAGCAAGACCAAACCAGTCCAGTCCAGCCAGTCCAGTCCGATCCAGTCCAGCCAGTCCAGCCAGTCCAGTCCAGTCCGGACAAAGTACATCCAGTCTAGTCCAGTCCCGACAAAGTCCTGCCAGTCCATTCCAATCCAGTCCAGCCAGTCAGTCTAACTAGTCTGATCCGATCTAATCAAGTGAGTCTAGTCAATTTAAGCTAAGTCTAGCCTGAGCCAGTCCAGTCCAACCAGTCTAGTCCAATCCAATTTAGGCAGTCCGGTCCGATCCAGCCAAGCTGTACACACCTCTTCTTTACTTTCATCATGTGAAGATTCTTCATCGTCATGCTTCTGGAAAATATTTGACATTAACTGTTAGCCTTCTGTTTCCCCAACTGGACACAAGTGTATATTGCCAGAGAACTCCAGCTCCTTAAAATATACCGCAATTAGACCTTTAGCTCCTTCAAATACCGTATTTAAAATCCCATGTTAAAGCCAACCCCTGGTTATAAGCCTGACACATATAAGCCCTTCTATTTGCTAAGAAAAATATTATTCCAGACATAAGCACCCACCCCCTCTCCCCGATATAGCCCATCTAATGCATAAGTGCACTCCTTTTCCATTTCTCTACAAACATCAAAATTTTAGTTGAAAGTTATAGGCTAATAGCTAAGGATAAAAGGCTATTAATAGGGTAGTACGGTAATATGGTAATAGGTCTAAATGAAATGACATTTCAGCTTTAAATTGTTTGGCAGATACGTTTTATCTCATCATTCCGAAAAATTTAATTTAGTACGATTATACATACCCCCACCAAGCCCCCCCTCCCACCCCTAAGGGAGTTAGCCCTCAGGGCTAAAGCGTGGGATTTTATAGTATACTGATTCACAGGAAAGGAGTCAACTTATTCATACTTGATTTGAAGATGCCTCTTCTGGTCTAATGTTGGGGTTGAATCTATTAAAACAAAGTGAAATACAGATGGAGTCAACACTTAATGCAACACTTGTGCTCAAAAATCATAAAGTAAATAAACTTGACTTGCAGGAAAACTATCCTAGGTAGTTTTATTGATTTACACCTGGCCACCTTCACCATAATCCCATTCCTTTTCCATCATCCTCATTATGAAATCTCTTATTTTAACTCGTAACTGTACTGGGAGAATGTTTATAGGGCCATTACATTCTCACAGTATAGCTGCACTTGGTTATTGAGATGTATATGTATTACTTCCTGTATAGATCAACAAAGCAATCTTCATCTTGCCTTGCTGTTTCAGTTCAAAGGAAAATGTGCATAAGCAAGAGAGCAATTCTAGTATTAATTTTTTTTAGTTGGGCAGTAATTTTTGCATTTAATCTAAACAAGTTGGAACATGAATTACCACGTCTCACCACAGATTATTGAGACATGCATACAATGGACCTGTCTACAGAATTAATGTAGACATATTGATAGCGTATGTCAATCTTGTGTTAGAAAACATTCAAATTTGGTATTAATGTTGATTTTCTATGTCTTCCATGAAACAGAAATAATTAAACATTTAACTGGATTGGAAATTTTTAAACCAAGGACAGTAGTTAATCTTGCATTGTAAGATATAATGACAGAAAAACATGTACTCACTTCAAAAGTTTACCTATGTTGGACGCTTGCGAATGTGTTGACAAAACAGTCAATACACAAACAGCCACGTCTTGTTTTGATTGTTTCATCAACTACAACAGAAAGCAGAAAACAAAACTGAATAAGCTGAACATGCAATTATTCAACAATCTTCTGAACCCCTCGATCTAAGGATCAATTAAAATTTTATGAAAATTTCACATCCCCTTGAGCATTTCCAAAACTTATCAGGAAGAGGGTCTTCTTAATTAATTTAATACAATTGGGAGGGGTGTACAGTAGGTGCAAAATTCAAGAGCAATGTTTCGAAAACTGAATGGCAATATGCAGATGTTGGATGGATCTACAGTCTAATAAAGCACTTAATCATCATTGTGGCATCACTTGTTAAACAGTGATGGTATTCATCCTTCTAAGTATAGCTAATAAAAAAAGTGCTCCAAACTGTTGCGTGCTTCCTTAAAAACAGCACAGACTAGAATATACATGAACTGTTTGCCATATAAAATTACCCATGTGTACAGCCACAACATTTAAAGATCTCAACATTATGTTTCCCTGAAAGCCTTATGTCAATCCATTCTGTTCGCAGCCACATGGCAATCTCAAAACATTATAATTTTTTACCGTAATTAAATTATGCTTGATCTCAAATTCAGAATATTAATGTGGGAATTTTGTCTGTTAAATGTGAGGCGGGGAAAAATGGAAATGTAAATTATGGTTGCATTTCAAAATGCTTTTTAAGTTAGCATCTGCAACAGGGAGAGTTTTAATATAGGTGCTTGCAGTGACAAGTAAACTTTGTTGTAAGCTACTTCAAAGAACGGAGTAACTCAGGTGACATATAGTTAATAAGCAACCAATTTAACTGTTATCAAAAATCAGTCCCCAGAATGTATTGCAAACCGTGGACAATTAATTTGAAGGAAAGTTTAGAAATCCACTACACTTACCTCGTCGAAAGTGTGCGTCAAAAAAGGTGGCAATGTGTTGCTGGCTGTCATTTTCAACATCAACATTGGCAGTGATGCCACCTCCTCAGTGCGACCTTCGTATTTTCCGTTAACTAGGAAGATTAATAAATACTTGCACCTTAAAGTTAATTTTTTGAGCATTCACTTTCTTGATTATCAGATCTACACAAATGGACATTAACTGTCACCTCAAAACCTTCTAGGTTACAATATGGTATTTCTTCATTTTAGCAAGGTACAATCCGCCCATAGGAAAGAAATAATTTCAATTTCAAAATGTTTCACTGCAGTCAGGTAACTAAACCAATTTCATAAAATGCATCAGTCAGTTGTACAGATTATTCTGTCAAAATTAAGTTAAGACTGTAAAGCTGTCCACTGTTTATAATCTTTGTACCTCTGTCCCAAGGGATAGGAGGGGTGGGTCAAAAGTATACGTTCCCTAATTATTTCTCAAGTCAATTGGATCATTTGAAAGCTCTCTCCACGCCCCCTCATTCATTCATGGAAACCAACTAATTAATACCAAACTCACATTACCAGGCAGAATGACAGAATATGCACAGTGTAATTTAAGAGCTCAGCTAACATTATTGTGTTTCAGCTTACCCTTTTCGTCCATTCCAAAAAAGGATAGATTTTCGGACAAAGTACCCACATCTGAAAACACACACATGTACACAAATGTTCAAATCAATCGGCTGCATGATAGAAATTGCCATAAAAATAAATTATCACCTTTTCTGCAATGTTGACCAGTTATATCTATTTATTTTTTTATTTAATGGATGTACAATTAATAATTTAAACTTATTGTTATTCTAACCTGCTGGAGGTTCTTCATCAAGGCAAAATATTGCTGATCTTTCATCTGAAAATATTAAATATTAGTTACCAACCAAACTATTATTGGTAGTGTGGCTTATATTTAACTACAAAGAAGAGAAATCACACCAGCAATAACGTGCAGCAAAAATCACAACTTTTAAATTGGAATCAAAGTTTGTCTGTTGCGCTCTTTCTTCTTGAAAAATAATAGTGAGCAATAATAAGGACATTGAGGATTAAGTCTGATTGTAAAGTTTTCCATTTCAATTACATGAATGACAACATTACCTTGCCTAACACCACTTGGCCCTGCTGAATTGTCATCCTCGTCGTCAGCTGTAACTGTAATACGATCTGGAATATGTATGTATGTAATGAATTGAAATCAATTTTTAAAAAGCAGTTCTCTTTTCAGTAGCATTGCAACTTGTCTCCAGTTCTATTAGGTACATAGTTTAGGTCTTTCATCATTTCTAGCATATTTATTGTATAAGTATTAATAGTATTTTGTTACATTTATGTTCTCGAAGATATTAGCTAATTTAAGCTACCTAAAATGTGAGAGGCATTATCATGTATGCATGCATGTATGTATGACCGTATGCATGTATGTGTGTATGTAAATATTGCAGTGAATTTCAGTTGTTAATTTCTGTGACCAGGTTTAGTTTAATTGTCTCCCTAGTATAAATAGGGTACAATACTAAAGTCAAACAGTAATAATCGCTAACACTTCCTAATTATATGTACTAACAAGTGCATCATTCGTTAAATGGAGGTTGTGTGCCTGACACAGCCATGCAGCTCCTAGATAGAGACCGCTACTTTGCTGGCAAATTCTGGAAACCGGGCCATGAGACCATGGAAGGGGAGACAGGCGCCCATCACAATGAACTGTCTAAAAGTGGAAAGAGGGAGGGTGGGAGTGGAGGGGGAAAGGTTGAATACATGCTTCCATGCAAAACAACACTCTCTGCAAAGGCTAAAGCTGTGAAGGCTGCCAACACGTCTCAGTACAGGAGCACATGGAATCCTAGTGCATGGACATATCAAAAACACTGCTGTCTACCACAGGCAATCACATGCACTCATTGATGTTAACTCTGTTAAATTGCATTGTCCATTTACACCAAGAAACAAGTTAGATTGTTAAACCTAGACTGACACCTACAGTGAAGACTAGAAGTATCTTACCCCTTTAAAAGTATAATGTTCAGTTCCAGAATATATCCATACTCCCCGCACAGAAGGGATTGGAATTCCCTGGGGGGTTGGGGGGGGGGGGTTCAATAAGACCAAATAAATTAAAGAAATGTATGAAACTCAATCAAAATTTACATAGGGGTGGAGGGGACTTACAAAATTCCATTCCGTGAGGGAGGTATGGATATTTTCTGGAACTACAAAATTTAGGTTAAATAACTCATCACCTAATTTAGATGAAACAATACAGTGTACATGGTAGGAGTCTAACCTTTGTCATTTGCCCGCTTTGCCATCCTCGTCAGGAATCTCCGGGTTGATTCTTATAATAATAAACAGTCAAGTAATTCAGATGATGTCAAATGCATTCTTATTCAGGGCCCCTTATATCACACATTCGTTAAGATATTCTGCATTAAGTCATAAATTTGAAATACACGCTGTAATTGAAAGAATGGCCACTGTGGTTTTTACATCTTAGTCATTTGTGCTGGTACAAAATGAAAAAGTAGGACAGGAGGAATGGCTGTTCATGGTTGTCATTGACATCCCTTTTCAAAATTCCCAGACTTTTTTCTGATAAAAATAAAAGTCTCCTTACCAAATAAATGAAGACTAATTCATTAAGAGTGTAAATTTTCAACTGATTTACCTTCTTTATTAAAGAAAGATATTATGAAATCACTGCTGTGACCCCATATGTTTCTTGCAGCCTTCAATGGTTTGAAATCAGTCATTAATTAAATTATTTTAATTTCTCCTGATATTTTAATTTTTCCAAATAAAATATCTGAGTTTTTTCTGATCTTGATGGAATTTTTTTCCCTGAACATTTTTGGCCTGTTGCAACCCTCTAGTAATATACTGCATGTACATGCAAAGATGACACTTTCTTCCAAACTAATGTAAATTACACAAATGTGTAACAGTATGACTGCACAAAGTAATCAACCCTTTTAACTTACTTCCATCCTTGGGAGGTGGCGTGATGGTCAAATCAACCATACATGATTGAGAGGTATTAGTGGCAGTTGCTGTGATAATCAACAATAATATCAAAGCTCAATGTACTGATTTGTGGTTATTATCTTTCGGTACTTATATGGCTAGGCTACGTTGCTTATAAAAAGGGAACCATGGTGCTCACAAATTTCTCTTTATAACATTAGATGTCATTTATTATTGCAGAAAAATCCAAAACCCATTGTACACAGAAGCTTACTAAGCGTTTGTGTTTTATCACCCTCCACAAGACAATTCAAACTACATGTACCCTGTTTGTAAAACTAAACAAAGAACTAGGTTGACATGCATAAAGATTAAATAAGTCTGTTTCTAGAAATCACTATGATTGTTTACTCTGGACGCAGGCTGCCAGACTAGCCTTTGAGTGAAGAGGCCTATTTAGTTGATGACTAAAACTGGCAAATCGGTCATTATTACTTAGAAGCAAGGCCATTTGAAACCTTGCAGAAAGTATGATTTGTTTACAAATCCCTGTGCTTTAACCCATCGACTACTGGAGCTCTTTGCCAAACACACATTATTTTTCAGGACATTTTGGAGATTTTCAGCCTGGATGACCCAAATTAGCTTCAATCTACTTGAAAAAACACTTGCAACATGACAGCATGCCTTTCTTCCCACTAACATCTCGTTTTACGACATTTTCGCTAGGTCCACATACTAATTACTGTTAATATTGGTTTTTGTTTCATGAAACTAGTATTGGACTCACCCAATATCAGAGTACTAATTCTGCTCCCAAAATCTAATAACACTCCCCATACTTACGCAGGTAAGGATCAAGAACAAAAAAGATCTTTGTGGCAGAATGAGCAGTTGAAAATTCATTTACTAACTCATCTCCAGACATCAGCCCACTGTGTACATCGGCCATTGCATGACCTTTATTATATGATTTAATAAAGGTGAGTCTGCAAATGAATAAAAGGAAGTCATATCAATTTTTAAAATAGTCTTATTTACAACAAATGGAAAATATCTGTGTATGTGGATTTCAAAGTTGGGTTATAAAGTGCTGACAACACTAAAAAATGGAAAAGTTCATGGCTTTTAAGATGCCTCCACACAGTTTCGAGCACTTTCTGAGACATAGATTTTGGTGGGTCGTTATTACCACTCTTTAACAGTCACTGCTACAGTATGGTATCAAAAATTGGTTAACCTTCGATGAACACGTTGTTATCATTTTCGTGACACAACAGGTTGCCATAACAACGGTTAGACCTGCTAACAAAACCCTTAATTTTGGATTTAAATACGGATCTTAACATCTTATGTCAAGTAAGTGATAGGGCGGTTTTTTGATACCGTTATTGGAGCATCAACTAACAGAGTGGTGATTAACGACCAAACAATATCATCGGTTTGGAAAGTGCTACGAAATGTGTTAACCCATGGGATATTTCCTGCCCGCCGCCATTTTCAATTTTATGTAGTCAGAGCCTGGCTGTCCGTATTGTTATTCATTCAAGATGGTGCTTTGTGTGAAACAACTGGGCAACACACTGAAAACATAAGATCAGAATGGCGATGATAATCTTCTTGGTAGCCTGTTTAGCCGGCACGATTCACGAGCGAGTGATTTTTAATCGCAATTCCGCTAAATTCAACTCGACTATTCACCAATCCCCTCACGGCTGTACTGACACAAAAGCACGTGTCAGCCTGACGATCGAAGAAACTACTGTTCACAGAATATCAATAGATTGAACAATAGACGCTCTGATCATCCTATCACATGAGTTGAATTTCATTTGTTGAGCAAACTGTCTTGTTTGGTGGTTTTGCAATAGTTACTCTTCTTTACAAGGCTTACCTGGACAAATCCTTCCCCAACAACATTGGGAAAGAAGCCAGGAGAAGACGACCAATTTCTTTTGGAGTGTGTCGCCTCTGAAAGACGACCTCCTGTATTCGTCCCTCCTTCTGGAGACTCTCGAGTCTACTCTTTTGAGGGACTGAATCCAGCCTTTTGTGCAGGAAAACAAACGGTCTACGGAATGTCTTTCCGCTAGTCTTCTTTGCCCTCTCGTTAAGGACAGGAACGTTTGTTTCTCGCTCGTCATGGTCACTTTGATCGTTTTGATCAAGGTGACTGGCATCGTCGTTCATGGTCGACATGTTCACAGGACAGCGAGCAAAGACAGATAAATATAGCAAAAGTGTTTGAAATTTAAGACAGAAAGGGTTACATATTAGATCAATACAATAGATGCTTTTGTAGTAACACCTTGTGACAATAAACAGGCATAATTTCCCAGGTCATTGATTGGTCGAAAGGCTGGCATTTCTCAGCTGGGTATGGGAAACGTTGCCGGTGTTTTATAGCGGAGAAGGCCTTTATTTTCTGGAGCAGCCACGAGAATACAGTTTCTTCTACAGAGAATACTTAAACTACATCTGTTTCATAGTGTCTAACCCGACTGTTCCTTTGGTCAACCATAATACTGATAACAATGGATAACCATGTCTTCAACTGTGCGTTTACAGCTCCCCTGGTTGGAAATTTAGAATGCAGTATATGGTGAGTTTAAAAACATATCCTACGCTCCTACGTACGATCGCCCTGATGACAGGATAACGAATTCCAAATTGCACAGATTGTTTCCAATAACACTGAGCGGTTTGTAGCGATCTTTTCGACACGTTCACTACAGAAATATAAAAAATTCAAGTGGTCGTTGTAGGTTTTGCTAGCCTGATGATTTGCCTTTGCGTAAGTAAAGTTGACAATACAGTTTAATACATGAGGATAACTAGGACCGACGTCAATGATCGAATTATTCGGTAATCAAACTTGATCGAACGATATGGCTCGATCAGTTCGATCATGTATTCGAACAAAATCGAACCAAAAAAAAAATTGTGAGAGAATTCGATTGCGTTCGAACCCGATCGAACTAAATCGAACACGATCAGAAATATCTATAATTCGTAGTAATGTCTTAATTGAAATAAAACCTCGGCGTCAAAAATACATTGAAATGGGAAAGTCATGGCCTAATGTGACACCTAGCAATGAAACCGAGACACAAAGTTCAGCGGAAAGCAGAAAGTTATTCTTATTTCTCTGTAGTTCTATTACATTTTTTGAGACTACGAAGTTTTGATTAACCCGAGTAGCCCATGCAGCCGGTGCTTTCCGTTGGGAGCAAGCGTGCTCGCTGCCTTCCATTCCCGCGAATTTGCCACCAACGCGCCGGCGGCTAGTGAGAAAACTGCAATCGCCTGTGACGAAGTATTTCGATAAGATGAGGTAAGTTAATTGCAAAAAACTAGTCGTTTATGAGTTATTCACTAAAGGTTATTCATGAGATAAAGTGTGATAAAAACCGCCATATATGCAAGTAGAAGGCACTGATACCGACCTACCGCACATTCAAACTCGACCGTTTGTAATCGATCAACATGCCAAATAACCGGCACATAGCCTCAAATCAAACGCAGACTGAGTTCGATTGCTCTGTGAACGGCTCGACGGGGTCTTTTCCTCGAAAACCGTAGGGAAAAACGCAAAACAAGTAAGTGTGCGAGCGTGGCTGTGAGAGTGACGTGCGCGCTAGCCGTGATGCCGCGAATCGCTACTAGCGCACGCACGCTCACAGCCACGCTCGCACGCTTCATTTTTTTTGCGGATTTTCGAGAAAAAGAAAGACTGCTTGTAGTCTGGAGGGTGTTTGATCAAAGAATTCAATCAAACCCAATCAAGTGACTGGTGTGCAAATAGCTACTTTGGTAATTCTTGATTTTCTTTTTGTTATCGAATGTTTTAAAAATACATACACAATCGTACTTTAATGGAGGGTGGAGGTTGTTTATCATTAAGAGAGTAATCCTGCTATACTGTGCACTTCCTCTCTATTCAAGCACGTAAAAAACAAACAAACAAACAAACAAAAAACAGCGTGCGAAGCGACCGCGAAGCATGCTTGGTCCCACGCGAGCAGCTTGGTCTCATCTACTACCCAGGCAAGTCTTCCGTTTCGCGCTAGCGTCCAGTTCTCTCGCGATCCTATCCGCGCATGCAACGATCAAATGAAAATATGAGAAAATAGAGGCCTGTGAGCAGACTATAATTCCTCTAGGAATTTAATCATGGCAGCGTAGTCACGCTATTAGTAGAGGGGTAAAATTGTTGGAGTAAGTAAAGCTTTTTTTTTGTTGTTGTTCAAGCTTTGGACTTTGTGGTTTGGCCGGGAAAAAGAACTAAAATGTTCTCACTTCGTTCCAGAATATATCCAGTTACAATCGCATATGTAACGTGCATTCATGCTTTGCTTTGTGAGAGTTAACTTTATGTATTGAACAAAACTGGATTGTGTACTTTTATAACTGCAGGAGTCAGGTTGCAATCCACTTGAGTTCGTGCCCAATGAAGGTTGTAACTTGCAAAGTAAAAGGATGCAACCTGATGTTTCAGAGGGCCTTGTGGGAGGACCACATGATCTCGTGTGCCCTAAGCCACTCAGTTCTGTACGAGGGCGAAATACGGAGACTACGTCTTCAACTATCCGGCCAGAAGGTATGAAATGATTCAGAATACACACTGTCTCACCTACCATCTGATTGTGAAAAGGTCTATTGTTCCCTAAATGGTTATAATTATCAGTAATGCAATCAATGAATCTGTTGGTGGATAGATCAATCACTTAATCAAACGTTCAATCGCGCCATCATTTAATCCTTCAGTTTTTGTCATCAATAAAGCAATAGATTTATAGGTAAAGGGACTAAGTGGAGCCCAACTCCATACGAGTGATTAATAAGATAGGTCGATCGCGAAGCGGGAGTCCGATTTGTTCAGTAATGAAGAGTATCAGAGACCAGACTGGACGACACAAAGTCCGGTTGTCAATTGTCTGAACAGTGGATTCAACCTGAATTTTATTTTTCAAACAGAACGACGTTAACGTAACCGAGCAGTTAAGAGAGGAAAACGTGTTCTCTTTCACCTGGAAGGTAGACAGGGGCAATGCCACGGTGGCAAGCCAGTCACACAGGGTGTGCAACACTAAATGGAGGGGTGTGCGGAAGGAAGGAAAAATATTCCTCCAATTAGAGTGTTCCGTAAACCCACAGAAGATAAAGGCCAGGTGAGTGATGAGATCTTGTTAGACAATTATCGAAGCCTCAAAATACTGTCAGTGAAAATTGAAAATCAAACTCTCCATAAAACGAACACCTCCATAAGGAGGCTGCGGTCATCCCAGGGGGAAAGGGTACGATTTCAAACTGTTCATTCGAACAGAACGTCAAAAGTTTTTTAGCTGTAATAGCGAACGTAGAGGGGACGGAAGAAACGGTAATACCCAGAGATATGAAGGATTACGCGAATAAGATAACTAACTGAGTAACCATGCGTTTCTTTCTTTCTAAACAGTATCATCCTAATGCCCGGAAAAAAAGCGGAAGTAATAGCTGTTGTTCCCATTATTGACATAAAAGAAGGGGAGATGGTGGGAAATGTGTCTGAAGATAAAACAAGAAATGGCCAGCCAAGTGACCAATTAACAGTAAATTTTTTTGTCACTACTTTTGTGCACATATAGGTAAATTAAAGTAAGAGTGACAAGAAGCACTTCATAGCTGGCTCCACGGGAGAAATTTAGTTTTGTTTCCCAGATACCCTCAATGTTCCCCGAGGCAAAGCAGAGAAAAACACTTAGGTCGAGGGGAAGCAAAACTCAATGTTTTTCGCGGAGCCAGTCAGTAAGTGTTTTGTTATACTTCCCAACTAAAACAAAAAGAAAGCAAAACTGCGAAAAATCGTTCGCTTGACGCTCAATGGCACACAAATTTGAAGCAGTTTCAAGGAGCTCGGCCTGATCACGTGCGAGGCGAAAGTTCAAGTCAGTTGTCGTTTTCCTAGGGAGTTAGTGAGATTTGAGCGACCACACGTGACACTTTCTCCTTTGATCGGAAAACGTATTTGAGTTGGGAGGTATAACAATCAGGGGCCCGCTTCCCGAAAGCCCCGGAAACCTTTCGGGCCCGTAGAGCCATTTTTAGTTCATCTGTATCTAATGACGGAAAAGTCTATATGCCTTAAACTTCTTGTATGAAGTGAACCTCTGTTCATATTAAGAAAATGAGAATAAAACAGCTCTGTAATCGTAAGGTTAGAAACTTTGCTATGGCTCTCCGGGTGCGAAAAGTTTCCGGGGCTTTCGGGAAACGGGCCCAAGGTTTTTCCCGGCTATACACATGCGCATAATTGAATAAAAACTTCCTTTTTTCCCTTTTTCTAACTTGGGCTATTTCTGCAAAATTTTCGAAATAATATGATTTTCGTTCTTGTCTTGAATTTCACAGATCTTGTTGAAACGTTTCGAGCTTTTTAAGAAAGTTATCGAATTAACTCAGTTCCTTAGCAAACGTACAAAGAAATCAGAAACCATAAAGTTTAAATTTCATACAATTAAATATTTCTGAAGTTCCAGTTGAGTTGACTAATACTGGGAGCTTAAGCAATGAGGACGACGCGATTGCGACAGCGTCTGGATTTATTCCTTTTTTTTTCTAAAACTTGGCTCTGGTAGAAGATTTAGGAGTCGTGTTGTAACTAAATCCAGAGTAATCAAAAGTAGGTCAATTCACGCAGCTATTCCGCATAGGAGCCAGAGAAATGTGCAGGTATTTAAAATGCACAAACTATTTTGGTATTCTTGTCGTCCTAATTTGCTTAAACTCCAAGACACAGCATAGCAGATTGTTTGCCCATATCTCTTGTCGTCCTTCCTGTTTGGGAATTTGGCGGACCCTATAATGGGTCAGTAGACATGGTGTTGAGTTAAAACCCTTTTTGGGTGGCCTTCGGGTTCGCCAGAGACTTTGCGGAAATTTTCTTCCTTAGGTAATGATAATGGCAATCATAATGATAATCAAATTAATGTACAAACGTGTGAACGAAAGTAGAAAATTTGCCCCGTTTACTAGAGATATAGCTGTAGCAGTGTCAAACGATAGAGTCGACTTAATTTACGTGTAACTGTTTTATTCCTCTATCGCATTAATTCAATTACACCGGGTGTGTAAAGAGCTATTCTGAAGACTAAATAATGACCTCCTATTCTTAGAGTTATTTTAGGCCATATGATTGGATGTTGGATGTTGGTCGCGTCCATTATAGAGATAAATCAGGGTGACATGTCACTCTTTCCGATCATGTTCATTGTAAATGGAGACAATTAAACAAATGTAGTAGCCTCACGTAACTTCCAGTCTCTAACATTTCAAACAAATTAATGATAAAGAGGTACGTAAGAAAATTTATTGTTTTAGCAAAGTTGGGGCTAATAGAGAAACAAAAATTAATGACACGCAAATCAAAAACGAAGCAATGCGTTGAATTGATTGATGATTAAATAAGCATAATGTAAATATACTTCTTATAATGTAAATATTTCCAGTTCCATTCCCTTGTGGGGGCAAGAAGTGATCACTCGGCCAAAAATGGCTTCATTAATTCATTAATAGATCATATTTTGCCCCTACAAGGGACTGGAGCCAGCATTAGCAAAAGGGTGTATTCATGAAAATCAATTGTTATAAAGGTGTGATTGTAAAATTCAGTCGAACGAAATCAATTATACAACTGGCATGTCCTTTATGGACCTACAAATGGTAAAATATTACATCAAATAGGTCGAGACAAATAAATAAAGTTATTTTAAAACATAATCTAATCTCGCGTTACTTTCATCAAATTTATAAGGCAAGACCAACATATCATGCATCCCGTCTCTTTTTGCAACCTGAGTAAAAATTAAAAGAAAAGAAAAATTCGGGTGAATACTATTAAAGAAAATGGAAATTAATAGAAAAACAAGGTTTTTTTACTGTTTTTTTTTTTGGGGGGGGGGGGCAGTCAGAGACCACCTAGCCGGACCGCTACGTGGAAGGGTTTGGAGGGGGGTAGGGGGGGTCCAGTCAAAAATCTCTCAGCCGGACTTTATTTATGGACTTACCTTGAAATTTTTTTTCATCCCTAAGAAGTAACAATTAACTAAAACAACAAATTACATTCAAATCATTTTTAAGTCTACAAAAACGGCCACCCCTATTAGGCGGCCAGTGATCAAAGTCCCGATAAGGTCTTTTATACTGTTTTAAACTCTATTCAGCTCAACCCTTTTAAGCGGTAACTGTCCATTTTGGCCTTTTAATAGAGTTGAAACATATAAGTAAGCATATTCAACGCGCTTTCTCAAGATTACCCATTAATTATGTGACTGAGAAAATTGCGAACGATAAATTGGCTTCCTCACAGCCAATCACAATGACATAACTTTCACGGTCATGTAAGGAATGGACCAAAAAAAAAAATAATACGAAGGCAAGCCATCGAAAGTTTAAATTTCGTACAATTAAATTTTTACAATAACTGTCCAATTTCTCGAGCTCAGATTGGCTCATTTTCTTCATCAATGAGAGTACAGACGGATGAACTTTTAATGTACGAAAGCTTTCAAGCTCAGCTTTGAGCTGTCAAACTGCCAACTTTTTAACCAATGAAATTTTATGGACTGTTTTTAGTTGCCAATCAAAAAACGCGAAAAGCTATTGACAATGTTCGCGTCATTATGAATAAAATTCGCTTTGTTTAGGGCAAGTTAATGGCGTCTTTTCCCCTCATTTATTCCCGGCATTTGACCATTCTGGGGTCTTGTTAATGTACGAAACAAATGATGTCAGTTTTTTATGCGTCTGTCCTCTTATTGATGATAAATTTCGTCATAACATAGTCAACGTTTACTGGGGAACCACTTTGACAGTGTTATGACGCAATTTATCATCAAACGCATAAAAAACTGACGTCAATTTGTTAAATTTGTGAGGTTCCAGTTGAGTTGACTAATACTGGGAGCTTAAGCAGTGAGGACGACGCGACTGCGAATGCGACTGGATTTATTCCTTTTTTTTCTAAAAATTACGTAACTTCCAGTCTCCAACATTTCAAACAAATTAATGATAAAGAGGTACGTAAGAAAATTTATTGTTTTAGCAAAATTAGGAGTAATAGAGAAACAAAACCTAATGACACGCAAATCAAAAAGGAAGCAATGCGTTGAATTGATCGATGATTAAATAGGCCAATTTGCTAATGTAAATATTTTCCAGTTCCATTTCCTTGTGGGGGCAAGAAGTGATCACTCGGTCAAAAATGGCTTCATCAATTCATTAAATAGATCATATTTTGCCCCCACAAGAGACTGGAGTCAGCATTAGCAAAAGGGTGTATTCATGAAAATCAATTGTTATAAAGGTGTGATTGTAAAATTCAGTCGAATGTAATCAATTATACAACTGGCATGTGCTTTATGGACCTACAAATGGTAAAATATAACATAAAATAGGTCGAGACAAATAAATAAAGTTAAAGTTAGTTTCGCGTTACTTTCATCAAATTTATAAGGCAAGACCAACATATCATGCATCCGGCCTCTTTTTGCAACCTGAGTAAAAATTAAAAGAAAAGAAAAATTCGGGTGAATACTATTAAAGAAAATGGAAATTAATAGAAAAACAAGGTTTTTTTACTGTTTTTTGGGGGGGGAAGGGGGGGTGGGGGAGATGCAGTCAGAGACCATCTAACCGGACCGCTACGTGGAAGGGTTTGGAGTGGGGTGGGCGGGGAGTCAGTCAAAAATCACACAGCCGGACTAGGCTAGGGCCATGAACTCAGATCGCCGGGACACGGTCCAAAACCGAGCTCGCTTTAATTTTTTTTTTTTTTTTTTTAAAAAGGAAACCGTGTACGGTCAAGACAATTATTAAACCGAGTTGGGCCACGAATGCATATACAACCGAGCTCGGTTTAATGTAAAATCAAAACCGAATACGGTTTGTGTATTCTCTAGGGTCGGCGGTTATCACCGTGGACGTAATCTGGAAACCGAGCACGGTTATGAAACAACACAAAACCGAGGTCGGATAAAGGCAACCCTGTACGGTTTATAAAATGAAGTCGGTTCGTGAATCCCAGGCTCGGTTAATACCGTGGACGTTACGTGGACACCAACCGAGGACAGTTTACCGACCGTACATTCTGTAACCGAGGACAGATTTTTTTCCGAGGACAGTTTTTCAGAACCGAGGTCGGTTGCCCAGAAACAAAAACTGATCCTCGCTCTGTTAGATGTCCGATTGTCGGTTTCGTTTCCGTCGTGGATAAGTCGTTTGTGAGACGTCGGTAGTTTTTGACATCTGTTAAGAGGCTTTTTTTCTAGGTTAGTGTACCAGCTTTCTAGAGTCAGTCGTTGAAAATAGTTTGTGCTGTAGGTTAAGCACTGAGCAGAGTCCCACTCAATGTTGTGGTTTGTCAGTTGATGATAATGTAGTAAATGGTTTGAGCCCAGGAGTATCAGTAGTTCGTATAGTGTGATCGTCCGGGTGAGGGTAGTTCTGAAAAGAACTGTTGTTGGTGATTGACGTTTCGACAACCTGAGCGGGTCATCTTCAGAGTCAAGGGAACTATGTTATTGACCTATATTATTATCATGTCTTGACCTATATTGAGTTGAAATAGACAAAGAGCTGATAATTTCGAAATGTTCTAACCTTGTTTGCTGTAAAAGGCAGGTCCAAAAGCCGATTTAACAAGTTTCCTCACCATTCGTCGCATATAAAGCAGCAAATTTGTTTCTGTTTACACTATGTCCGATGTACATCGACAACTGTCAACGTGTTTAATGGTCGAATACCATGAGCGCCTTCAATTCGACCAAAAATTCCGAGATTTCCGGTTCGAGATTGAATGGAACGGTAAAAATTCCGGGTAAAGTTTTCGAAAATTGAGGAATACGTTTTGAATGCACCCTCTTTGATGGAATTTCCGGAATTTTCGAAAATTTTGTGTTCCATTTGCAAGAGATGTCGGGTTTAGTCTCCCTACCGAGCGTGAGCTCACGTGGACACTTGAAAAAGCAATAATGGCGGGCGGAGTAGCGTTTGCCACACTCCAAAGGAACAGCAGTATTTGTTTTTGTGGCAAAATTGCGGGCCGCCCAGATGAATAGACCTTTTTCGACTGGGCGGTTTGTTGCCCCATTTCAGACCGTGTGATGATACTCTTGAGAATTCTTCCATTCAAATTTTCAAATAGTCGCGTGCATATGAATAAATAATTTTTAGAAGGATAAAAGAACAAATCTCTAGAGAATATCACGTGGTCTGTAATGGGAAAACAAACCGCCCAAGCGAAAAAGGTCTATTGCCAGTTGGAATCCGCCCAGTGTGCATTATTTCTTGTGTCAACAACTGACACGTTTCCCTAGTCAACCAGAAATGGTTTTCGAACTCCCTCGACAAATACGCTGGAATAGTTACCTCGAAGTACCCATTTACACGAGTTAATTTCCTCTGCATAAAGCAGGTAACTGCAGCCAGAAGTATTACGTCGTTGTTGCTATCGAGAATGGTACAACTTATTGTTTCACACTCATCCTGCTCTAAAGCCGCGAAAATGTTCAAAAAGTCCGCCATTTTCAGACACAACAAAGTTTCACCCAGCAGCCCCGGGTTGCAGAGCACGTGACCTCGAATTCTGGGAAGCGGTCAGACGCGTTCCATTCGACCAGCGAAAATTCCGAAAATTTGAACCGGTGATTTTTGTTGAATGGAAAGCGCCCCATGAATCTGTGATCATCTTTCGGCGCATATGATCGCCACTTCACCTAAGTCAAAAACGGCTAAGTCATTTGTAAATAGTTGTTTGCTTTGCATTGCACCAAAATA
The DNA here is from genome assembly GCF_964199315.1 of Orbicella franksi. Lineage (NCBI taxonomy): Eukaryota > Metazoa > Cnidaria > Anthozoa > Scleractinia > Merulinidae > Orbicella > Orbicella franksi. The sequence goes on from NC_138158.1 coordinate 11,485,107, forward strand.
TAATTACGTTTGATCCAGCTGATGATCGATGGCCGTCGATAAAATCCGGAACATGGAACATCCCGGAACATCGAATAATTATAAACTGGTTTCAGTTCGGAATATAAAAAAGTTTAAATGTAAAAACAAAACAAAACAAAAAACTAAACAAAAACATAACAAAAAAAAGGGAAAAAAAATGAAAAGGACTGAAGACTCGCAACTTAGAAGACTAATCCATTCCTTCCAGTCGTTCGCCATCAGTTTTATCACGTGACTGTCCCCTATTCCCAGATTTCGTTCTTCATAGAAAATCAAGATGGTGGCGTTCGAACTCTTTAATCACACCGAAAAATATGAGTACACGAGTGTGATTTCTTCATTCATTTCATTACGTCAATTCAAAGATATGCGTACACACGATTTCTCATGAAGAAATAGTTTCTCCATGAGATAGAAATAGAAACTCTTCGGCATTGAGTTTCTTGTCTAAACTAGTTCGGACTGCTCGAGTTCTGATGATTTATTAATAATAACTTGCTTGTTACTCGGGCGTCTGTTAATCGTCCATGTTGAAGAGACTTTGAGTTACCGTGACACGTTATGTGACATATGTTAAATATTAAGTGTCATTCGAATTTCGTACTTTGAGCCGTCGTCCCGCCAGCCGTATCGAGATATTGTTCTTCGAAGAGTATTAAAGATCGAAGAACGTTCCGTTATTATCGCTTCTCGTGTTATTTTTGACCGTTCCCGACAATTCCGTACAACCGGTTACAACAGTATATGTTTGTGTTGAAAAAACAGTGCTATAAAGCCATGTGACGCAATGGGCGCGAAAGAAGAGGAGCCTGTATCCATTGTGGTCAGTTGAATGAATACCCAACGCTACATACCCCTAGCCTACCGACTCTCCTCCCTCCTCTCCCCCCCCCAAAAAAAATGTATTTTCATATTTCGAGCTGATACCAGTTTATTTTTGTAAATTTTAGTTTAGAAAATTTCATTTACACATTTTTTTCTCATAATTATTATAATTATTCGATGTTCCGGGATGTTCCGGAATGTTCCGGAATGTTCTGGGATGTTCCGTGTTCCGTGTTCCGTGTACCGTGTTCCGTGTTCCGTGTTCCTGGTTTTATCGACGGCCATGATCGATTGCTGCTTGAACCTTGAATCCTTTCAGCGGTTTCCTTATTTGTTCGTCACGCAACTCCTGTGTCATCCCATTTTAGGGGGTAGGGGTAGGACAAGTTTCTATCCTCGAGCTTGACAGGAAGCGAGCACACAATCTTGTTGAGTAGGAAGAGAGTAAATAAAGGAATGAAAAGAAGGAATAGTGCGTTATTTTTTTATTTTTTTTTTTTAGGTTTACATATAATACAGTGGAAGCCCTGTTAAGCGGCAACCCTCGGCGAAATAGAGGCTGGTGCCGACCTTGAATATTTTTCACCATCGAGTTAATTTCTTAGTGAACATGGAGTCACGTCAAGACAATCATGATATAAAGAAACGTGTGTTTGAAGTATCACTCGCCACCTTCAATTTCGGACTCTTATCTGCAATCGCCTTTCCTAAAGCAAAGTTTTTAAATTTTGGGTGGCCCTGGCCGTTTGATAGGGGTAAAGGCAATTAAAAAAAACCCTCATCGGGACGACCAAAAGGTGACCGCCGCCGCTTAATAGAGGAGGCCGTTTGAAATAAAATTTTACAGTTTGCACGAAACCAAATCAACACAAAACGAAGTCGTCAGATTTTTTTACAACTTAGCCGAATTTGTTTTCAAATACTTTTACGACAGTCGGAGAATTTTAGCGTCTTTTGCAAAGTTTTTTTTCGGAAATCGTTTTTCGCAACATGATAGTACCCTAATCCCAAACGCGTCATCCAGCGCGCTCGCACTTTTCTCCCTCTCTCACACATGCTATTTGACACGACAAATCTTCACAAACCCCTCCCCCAGTTTGCAGTTTTTCTTAGTGTCCGATCTCGCCCGATCTCCGCACGGAAACGTCGCAAATTAACGCCTGAAGCGTCTTAGTGAGATTCTACGATCACAATTGGGAGCTGAGAAAGGATTTTTTAAAGACTTGTCAGGTTAGAAAACATGTGTTGGAGAGGGAGGAGAGCGCGAGCGCGCGCTGAATGACGCGTATGGTACCTGACCCAACTTATACGTAGGAACAGGAGTCATAATCGGGGACGGAGTCCGTAAGCGCGCGCTATTTCTAGTATTGTGGCGGTCCCTATGATATGGGACAACTTTTCTATTTTAGAAAAAAATGCGCCATCGTATGCGGCACACGCGCGGATATAGCGCCGGGGAAATGGCGTCCTAAATTCCCCGCTTATGGCTCCTGGTAAGAACCAATTTTGCGTAAGATTACCTCAGACTCTTTCTTTCCCAACCCTCTTGCACCTTTCAGCCACGGTCATTTGCCTTTGCCATGGTGGAAATGTCTTCCAGAACCCTGAACCTGGTGCTAGACCCCCGTGGGGGGGGGGGGGCGGGGGCGGTGGCGGAGAGGGAGGAGTGAGCTCCCATATGAAAATGACGAAGGGGTTAGAAACGCGATTTTCGTACCTCTTAGTGTGTTTAGTGTCAAAATTTCCACAGCGGGAGCTTTAGCAGTACCTTTTAGGGTAGTGAGCCGAAAAAGTATGACAGGAGATAATGTGCTATGTAAGAATTAGTACCTCTAAGGGGAGAAAGAAATTTCAGGCCAAGCCTACAAAACAGGATCTTGGTACCTCTTAGGGGTTGCTTTCAAAATTTCCAACGAGAGCCCCGTCTTTTTTATATGGGAGTCTCCCCCCCCCCCCCCACCCCTCCGGGTGCTGGACCTTCTGCTCCACCCTAATCCAAGTTTTGTACGATGGTTTAGGACATATTACGGTCATGGTGCGCAAACTTTCGCTTTTGGTGAACTTCGCCGTCCGGCATAAAATCATTTCGACTTCATCTTCTAGACTGCTCACAGCCTCTCTATTTATGCATGCGAAAGAAAAAGCGAGCGAAGCGAGCGCGAAGCACGTTGGTGTGGGGGTTGGGGTTTGCGAGCGAAGTGAACAATAAAAATATTTATCTTGGTCCCCACCCCCCACCCAGTCAAGTCTTCCCTTTCGCGCTAACATCCAGCTCTCTCGCGATTCTATCCGCGCGTTCAACGATCGAATACGAGAAAATAGAAGGCTGTGAACAGTCTATCATCTTCAGGCTCGGTAAATTTATTAGTAAACTTATGATTATTGATATCCTTATTGCACGAAAGCAACGGAACAATTTCAGTTTTACGCCTCCGATATTTAGTGTTATAACCACGAAGTCCACTAACAATAACTTTAAAAGAACAACAGCCCTCCATTTTCCGGCAGGTCTTTTTTGCAGGGTGCAGGGTGCAGGTTGCAGGTTGAAATTTAATTATAACTAGAAAACCGCATGCACTAAAAATAATTAATAACTTATATACTGGTCAGGGGCTCTTAAATAAAGTAGTTCGCCTCTTTGACATAGTGAAAACACGATCGATCCGCTATAAGTAGTTATCGATCGACACACTGAGACCAGTGAAATCTCTTCAAAGCCATCTGAATGGCCGCTCCACAGATGTTTCCATCGATTCCAGAATTGGCTCGGGTCTTCCTATAGGACTCCACGTGCGAATTTTTATTTTAGCTTGCCATTTATGTATGCAAATTAGGACTATTTAAACGCTACGGTTTCCTAGAGGACGTAACATGTTGATTATTTCGATAGTCGATAAAAATCGATCGTTGTCGATCGTTGTCGATCATTGTCGATACTAATTAATCGACAAATATCGGAAATCGATAAAAGTCGATCTCACAATTTATTGTCATCATCGACTTTGTTCGATTATGATTGATTTTGATCGATTTTGATCGATTTTGATCGATTTCAATCGACAAGTATCGGAAATACAAAAGACGATGTATGGCGTACGCATACGTAGGTCGTGGACTGGTACAACAGTCACAGGTGCAAGGAGAAGCAAGGGGCATACAAACCCGACGAATACAACATACCTAGCGGAGAGGGAGGAGAGTCGTAGCAGCTTGTATTTGTCAAATGTTGAACTGAATAAAAACACTGATGAAATAAAATGTCAATTTACTTTACGTTACTTCTTAATTACTTTGCTGGCCTCGATTTTTTCCCCGCATCTAGTCTAAACTTTGGCCCGTTCTGTCCACCCGAAGAAACACGACTTCGAGTTACCAGGATCTCTCATCTCCCCCGCCTAGAGAAACTCTGGGAACTAGGTTGGCTCGAGTTATGTTATAGATCACGATTTAGTTCAGCTGAAACTGTTAATCGATCATTTCTCGAGGTAATTTAAACATTCTATTCTGTGATGAATAACAGACCACTTGGTTGTTCAGGTTTTTATTTAAGTTTATTGTCATACAGCTTTACTTTAGAGCTGTTTAAACTCGGCATAAAAAAGTCATTGGAGCTATTATTGGTTTGGTTACTTGAATTTTGTAGCTGATTGAAACATTTGTCTGCATTTTTGTCGATAAAATCGATAATCAGTTGAAAACCCTGTGATTATCGACTTTTATCGACAAACGTAATTTGTCGATTGACAATTAAAGACAAATGTCGAGTACTATCGACTTATCGACTACGTTTTCGATGATCGACTTTGATCGACATGTTACGTCCTGTTTCCTAGCGCGCTAAGTTAATATTGTTGCGGAATCTATAATCTACCTAGCTTCACCGTCATCGCTAAAGTCAGGAAACATTTGTAAGTCTTTATATTCTGTCCTGTATTTTTCTTATCGCTCGGCTCTTCTTCGCATGTATTTTTATTCATTTTTCTAGTCGAACCTCGCTCGATCTTTCAGTACTCAACGGGCTCCTCGAGTCTCTTCAACAGAGTGTGAGTTCGAAATCTCTAGGCGTAGCGTCAACAAGCACTGTAAGCTACACTTCCCTTAACAACAGAAGATTGCCATCACAAATGAAGCAAATAAATAAAGAAATGAAATAATATAAGATTTTAACCGTCGGAATATACTAGCACAAGCTCAGTGTGCTTTCATTTTGGTACAGTCACAGGCAAGAAACCAAATTCAGCAGATATTTCAGATGATATTTCAGATGTTTCTTCCAAAACAATAATTCATTGCAGGCTTAAAATCATAGGAATATACCCTCCTCCCATCGCTTCGGCGGGTTCGGCACTTATGTAGAAGCCACATCTCTGAAGTCCCTCTCTGAGCGATTGTAACCAACGTCATGTAACAGTCACAGTAAGTCTACCACCTGAACGTTTCTTTTAAGTGCCAGCGGTTTTCCAGTTATAATTAAATTTCAACCTGCAACCTGCAACCTGCACCCTGCAAAAAAGACCTGCCGTCCATTTTCTGTCACAAAACTGAACTAAACATACCAATACTCCGCCACCAAGTAAACAAAAGACGCCGAATATAGTGGCATGGGTGGCGGGGTTTGTTCACTCAAGTAACTACTATTTAGTCTCAGTTTTTCTCACGAATTAGTCACGCTGTGATTTCCTATTTTTATCTTGCTTCTTTGATCTATAATTTGTTTTTTTAGCGATTTTTGAACAAAAGTGGTGACTTTCTTAGTGACTTTCTTTCTTTCTTGGTGACAAGGTCTTGCCACAAGTAACCGAGACTACGCGCACTAGAGAACGCGATTAACAAACAATACATATAAACATATATTATAACAGATGACGTACTGATCAACTGTAGATTTGACTTGGCGTTTTATTACTATTTAGTTTCGTACTACACAACTTGTGTGTAGCACAAATATGTATGCAAACGATTAAACAATGAATAAATTGTTTCACTTGTCCCAAGAGTGCTCTATAAAAAATATGCAGACCAAAATACAATTATAAAAACAAATATTTATATTTGTATTTATATTATCTACTCCTGCCCGCTAAAATAGGATGCCGTGACAGCATTGCGAGACGATAAAATAACGAACGGCTGCAAAGGATTGCGCTGCGTCGACACGCTTTATAGCAGCATGCAGTAGTCAGCAATGGATCAAACGTAATATTTTGGTGTAAGGCAAGGCAAGGAACTATCTGACTCAGCCGTTTTTGACTAAGATGCAGTGGTAATCATATGCGCCGAAAGATGATCACAGATTCATGGTATTCGACCATTAAATACGTTGACAGCTGGCGATGTACATCGGACGTAGTGTAAACAGAAACAACTTTACTGCTTTATATGCGACGAATGGTGAGAGAAACACGTTAAATCGGCTTTTGGACCTGCCTTTTACAGCAAGCAAGGTTAGAACCTTTCGAAATTATCAGTTCTGTGTCTATTTCAACTTAACATAGGTCAAGACATGTGGCGTATGCTAATATATGTCTTACCGGTGAATTAAACTTTGACGACGGAAGGTTAAATATTTGCATTTTTAACGTACTTTGAAAAGCTCTCGCGTCGCTCACAAACATTTGCCCGGAGAAATTTTTACAGGAATCTATAGACCACCCTTCGACGATTCAACCACCAGAAGCTAAAAGTCATTTGAAGGTTTCGCACATGGTGAAAATTAATTATATTTACGAAGTACTTTTTGGTGAATGAAATACATGTCTTCGAAATGTAATTATTTTGCACCCAAAAAGACAACGCAACATTCCCCAAAATCAACCCAGTTCACATTTCAACATTGTACAAAAATATTTGAGTGGTTTAAAGACGAAAGATTAATGTGGTTTTGCATGCGACGCCCTCGAACTTGTTTAATAAAATGTTGCGTCAAATGACGATTTTAACGGAATTTGGTAATTTGCATTTTTCTTTGAAATAAAAAGATAAAAAAAAACAAACAAAAAAAAATACCCAGGCCTACTAAAGGCCAAAAAAAACCTACCCAGTGGTTTTTGTCATGCCCTAGCCTATCTCCCTTAAAAATATGAGCGAAATCGAATTTTCGACCCTTGCCGAGTTATTTTTCATATTTATGGACAGAGACTCTTAACAGCTGTTAACAGTAAAAGGCGTTGAATTTGAAAGTCTCACGATAAAGATCGTAAGGAGCCACGTCACCAATTTTCAGTATTTTGCAAAACCAAAACTGAAAGCGATCTTATGTTCAAACTGGGGACTCCCCGCGGAACACACTCTGATATAATCGCATGATCATCCAAGACCGCAAGTTGCAAATATCTTAGGAAAAAAAAAACAGGATGTCGTATGGAGAGCGGGATTTTACCATGAATTTTTGTTTTCAGTTTCCAAGTTAAATGATCATGTCATAAGTGGGCGGTGTGGCCTGGGTTTGATTCATATAAGAGCAGAATCCATCAGTTGTCATCATTTCGGCGTATCGCTTCCAGTGACTCGGAACTGCAGCTTACCGCAACAAGTGAAGTTAGGAACATTTCTTAATTTAAGCTTCCTTTCACCGGTAGGTCATGCACTTTTGCTTGATATTTTTAACGTTTGCAACTGTTGTGCGCTGTTTTGGAGTTTACGTTGTTTGTGAATGTCGGGACACCGCTTATCCGGTTTAACAGCGCTCCTCGCGTCACGGTTAATGGAAACCCCGAGCGAGTGATTAAACTTCTGGGATCAAACTGGTACGGGAGAAAGCGCTCATCAGGGAATGAGTAAACGCATAAAAAATCGGGTGGTCGATGAATAGGATAACTTTAAATCATACAGATGAAGGGATCTCTTTGTTTATGGAATTGACTGCAAGTATTTATCACTCACGGCTGGGTTTATCCTTGACGTCGGGCACAACCGGAAGGTAGAAACACATCTTGAGAGCAAATTAGACTACATAAACTTGAAGTGAAGCTTGGGGCTAAATTTCGCCAACAGTTTTGAGCCAAATGAATTCGATTTATCCGGTTCGCATGGATGAGCCATGTAGCATTGGTCACTGGAGAAACTCGCGCAATCTAGTATCCAAGGTAGTCACAAATAGCCTAAGAGATTACTCTATTTTGTCGGAAAATGGGCAGAACTACTCTTCTACCTTCTCAGTCAAAACACGCACGAACGCAATACGCTGTGTACAATACAAGAACCAGAAATATTTCAGTTCCTACTTCCGGGCTTCTTTTAGGGAGCTACACTACTAAGAGACTTAACAGCTGATAACAGTAAAAGGCGTTGAATTTAAGTCTCACGATAAAGATGATAAGGAGCCACGTCACCAATTTTCAGTATTTTGCAAAACCAAAACTGACAGCGATCTTATTTTTAAGTTGGGGACTCCCCACGGAACACACTCTGATATAATCGCATGATCATCCAAGACCGCAAGAATTTGCAAGACTGCAAATTCTAGGAAAAAAAAAACAGGATGTTGTTGTATAGAAAGCGTGATTTTACCGTGAATTTTTGTTTTCAGTTTCCAAGTTAAATGATCGTGTCATAAGTGGGCGGTGTGGCCTGAGTTTGATTCATATAAGAGCAGAATCCATCAGTTGTCATCATTTCGGCGTATCGCTTCCAGTGACTCGGAGTTGCAGCTTACCGCAGCAGGTGAAGTTAGGAACATTTCTTAATTTAAGCCTCCTTTCGCCGGTAGGTCATGCACTTTTGCTTGATATTTTTAACGTTTCCAACTGTTGTGTGTAGTTTTGGAGTTTATGTTGTTTGTGAATGTCGGGACACCGCTTATCCGGTTTAACAGCGCTCCTCAGGGTTAATGGGAACCCCAAGCGAGTGATTAAACTTCTGGGATCAAACTAGTACGAGAGAAAGCGTAGAGGGTGTTGTATCTGATGAAACTGAAACCTCAGAAGGATAGGTAATTTCTTATTTTGGAATATGGCAAAGCCACATAAAAACCAGCAATACACATCTTGGCAGCGAATGCTTTGCGGCCTTACGATAAAGCGAATAGCAATCCAAACGATTTGTTCCAAACAAGGTTTTCTTTCCATCTCTATAGTCAACTGGAAAACTACGAAGGTACATGTTTGTCGTACAAAGGTTACTGTAAAAAACAAACAAAACAAAACGATCTCTCAAAGAAGTCCTCTTGTTGCTGTGTTATGCAATTAAACCGTCGCGATTACTGCAAATACTTGGAACGTGTCCATTATTGAGTTGAACTTTATTGAACATCGCGCGTTCCACGGTATCGTTCAAAACCATCAAATGTTAACATTACTCAGACAGTCATACAATCACTGACGCATTGTCCATTGAAAACATACAAATTATCTCTCTTAGACTTCTCCAATGAGTTCCTATGGTTATTGGTATGGGTGATCAGTTAATAGATTCTCTAGACCTGAACAATAGACTTAACCGAGATACGTCGTAAGAAATAAGATGCTGATCTGTCTATAAGGTGAAGCCAGATTGAAGCAGTTGCCACAATGATAAACCGAGCGCTTTACTTAAAAGACCGTGTTTTAGTTTTTACTTTTTTCCTCAAGCCTACTTTTTCTACAACGGTCCAGTACTTAACAAGAACATAATGCATACATACATAAATCGGTGAAAAAACAAATCATAATTTTTTTTATTGTTTTGGGCCTAAACAGGAAGGGAAGTCAAAATGTAGGGCAGCGAAATACATGTATAGTTATGGAACGTTCTAGAACTTTGATCATCACTTCCTGTGCTGACCTTTTTGTTGATTAAAGCATTCTGAGATGACAAGTCATTGAAATTGCAGAGAGTTCGGAATGTGAGAAGATCAAAAAACGCTTCGCAGAGCACATTCTAATTTCAATCTCGTTTGCTTTACAATTTGGATTTACGGCATTAACCAAAGAACAAAGTAAACTTTAGAATTTCTGGGACGGTCTTACTGATTCCGCCATACAGGACGATTGTAAGAGTACAGTGCATACAAGCTACTCGTCTCGCTATCATTGCAAATTATCCCAAGTGTGTATACGAACTCCAGAGATGTCGTGTCAGTCTCTGCAAACACAACGAGAAAATTTCGAAGTCTTTGAATTCTCAAATTTGCCGTGCATAAATTGATTTTCCAGTCGGAAAGAGAACCGTCTGAGAAAATTGCGAATTTTAGGCTTTGCCAGTTGCGGATTGCGCAGTGGGCTTTGTTGATCACATTTTGGTGATTTCCTGCAGGAAATAAACCGGCGAAGAAAACTCTGGCATTGTAACTCTTTTAGTGGAAAATAAACAATAGATAGAAGTACGAACAGTTGTAATTGGTAAGTTTTCGTTCGGTCCTGATGTGACACACAAATTCTCCCTACTGGTGTATATGTATTTCTTACAGTACGAACTGGGAGAATTTGTTTTAGTAACAAAATAATTTCGTTGATGGCAATTCCATATTTCATCCGACCTGCAGGCTTGAGTTTGCATTGTTGTTATAACGAGAGATTAGATCTGATCACTGTAAGGTAAATTAATGGTAAATAAGTGCGAAACACAAAGTTAGCAAGGGCCGGAATTAAATCAGAATTCTTCAAATGAGACGGAGAGCAATTTCAATCCAAGCCACAGCATTTTTTTCTTTTTTCGCTTCCTGACAAAAACCACATAAAGCAATGAAAATCAAATCAAAAATAACAGAAAGTGGAGAAAAGATAAAGGAAATCGATTCGTGTTTTGGCAGGATGCTAAATTTAGTGAAGGGAAATTCTAGATGTCTACCAAGTTCAAAAATAGCCATCTATACGGTCTGCCGGTTAAATGTATTGTAAACAATCTTTTGTCGTAAGGGCTTTGATTTATCGCTGAAACTACGGTCATCGGATAATTGTTATTCTTATAACGGCAACAGAGGTCACGTGACTACACAGGAATAAACTGTCAAAAGTAATTAGAGTATGAAGAGCGAGTCACTCTTAAGTTAAAAATTGCTTCATTAGAACTTTCACTTTCCTCTGATCTGACGTTGAAGCTTTCAGATTTATTCACAGGTGTTTGGTAAAAAAGAAAAAGGAAGAAGTAGCGATTACTTGGTGCTGATTTGAGCCGAAACATCACAAGGTAAAACCTCTGTCATTTGCTTGACAATTTGGCAAGAGCTTTGCATTTTTTAAGAGTGGATGTCTGAATAAATGTTCGTTCGTTTGCTGTTTGTTTTAAACACTTTAAAAGTCTTAGAATGAATCTATTTCCCCTAAGGGTGATCCAGGAAGATTGTATTAATGTCAGTGTTCATTAGATTTGTTATTCCAGACTTTGATAGTTTTAAGAAACAACAGAAGAGCAAATTTATCAAATCAATTAAGTGGGGGACAATTATGTTTGTGTTTCAGGTATTTTGCACATTTGTTGTTCAGAGGCATTTTATCCTACTACCTTGCTTTCGCGCTCTCAAGTCTCACTGGCTTTGCTAAGATATTTATTTTGGCCTTGATCACCCCACGGCAGGAAAACAATCAACCTATTATCTCACAAATTTACACATCTTTTAATCTTTGCTTCTTTTTAGATTAAAATTTCTCTATTTTTCAGTGTCCACTGCACTATTATGCAATGGACTATGTCGAGCATATTTTAGTTGGTAATTTTTTGCAGCAAACAAAAAGGCCAAGAAAACTCCGCCATTAAAAACCAAGTGTTTTGGTCAAATAACAGCGATAGAAGTACGAATCAATGGTTTTAATTGGTTGGTTTTGACACTGTCCAGATGTGACACACAAATTCTCTCAAATGGTGTATATCTATTTCTATGAACTGAGGGAATTTTGTCTTGGACAAAAAAATATGTTGATGGGTCTTGATGGCAATTCCTTAATTTTATTTTATTGTTTCAGTCGACCTGCATGCTTAATTGTGCGTTGTTGTTGTTGTGAAGAGGATTAGATCTTATCACTGGAAGGTACTGAACGCACTTGTGAAACACGACGTTTTTAGAGGGTGTTGTATCTGATGAAACTGAAACCTCAGAAGGATAGGTAATTTCTTATTTTAGAATATGGCAAAACCACATAAAAACCAGCAATACACTTCTTGGCAGCGAGTGCTTTGCGGCCTTAAGATAAAGTGAATGGCAATCCAAACGATTTTGTTCCAAACAAGGTTCTCTTTCCATCTCTATAGTCAACTGGAAAACTACGAAGGTACATGTATGTCGTACAAAGGTCACTGTAAAAAACAAGCAAAACAAAACGATCTCTCAAAGAAGTCCTCTTGTTGCTGTGTTATGCAATTAAACCGTCGCGATTACTACAAATACTTGGAACGTGTTCATTATTGAGTTGAACTTTATTGAACATCGCGCGTTCCACGGTCTCGTTCAAAACCATCAAATGTTAACATTACTCAGACAGTCATACAATCACTGACAAATTGTCCATTGAAAACATACAAATTATCTCTCTTAGACTTCTCCAATGAGTTCTTAAGGTTATTGGTATAGGTGATCAGTTAATAAATTCTCTAGACCTGTACACTAGACTTCACCGGGATACGTCGTGAGAATTATTTTTTTTAATTGTTTTTGGCTTGAACAGGAAGAGATGTCAAAATGGAGGGCAGCTAAATACATCTACAGTGATGGAACGTTCTAAAACTTTGATGATCACTTCCTGTGCTGACCTTTTTAACTTGGAAAATATATTTTCGAAGTTTTAGTGCTGGCACGATTTCACCCCATCACTCCTTCACTCCTTCACTTCCCGTTAGACATTTGGAAACCCGGCGGGAGGAACTCCCATATGAAAAGAATCAGGGATTCTCTTCAGAAAATTTACATTTAACTCCTAAAGGAGACTAAGGCCCGTTCCAAACGCCGCTCCATTCATGCGCCGAACCTAACTGATGAGTTAAGTACGGCAGAAGAGCGGCGTTTGAATCAGTTTGGTTCAGCAGGTTAAGTTTGGTGCGGCAAACAACATTAAATTCGGCAGGGTCTGTCGCACTATGCGACGTTGGAGCGGCAGCTGATTCATACGGCGTTCTCCTCATGTGTCGAACCTAATGCATAAATTACTGTAATTTATTTTTCATATAACGGGACTCGTGATTGGCTCAAAATTGAGTGGCGTGACCAGTCATGCATGAAGCTCAAAGTAGCCGCTAAAAATAAAGACAACAAAATACCAGTATGCTTTCGATTTAGAAGAAACGGGACTGTATGAGCCAGTTTCTTTAGCGCAAATTCATTTTTTGCTTGTCTTCGTGATAATAGCCCAGCTTATTAGATTTCCCTCTGACAAGTCGATTTAACCGGGAGAAAACCTGTCTAAATACAAATACTGAACCTCGAGATTGAATTTGCTTCCCTAAATATTGCTATAACAACATGATAACAGCGAAATGTTAGTCACAGCTTTTCTATTTGGACGGAGTTCGTGAATTCAGAACGTATATTTTCTCGTCGAAAATTGTTACCACCGGCTTCCCGAATTAAGTTCGACGCAAATACGCCGTCTGAACCAGCCGTCGCTCCAAAGTCGCTCTAAAGTCGAACTTAATCAAGTTTGGTTCGGCACATGAGTGGAGCGGCGTTTGGACCGGGCCTAATGTGGACGTTGCTTCAGCTTCATTAGACCCCTAAAAGATACCACTTAAAACGGAATAGGTTTGATTACTAGCCACTGTTTAAGAAAGGATCCCGTGCGCACTTGTGGAGCCGACTCGCGTACTCGAGAGATCAGCGGAAATCAAGCCTAAAAACAGAAATTAAATGAGAGCGTTTCTTTCGTTATTTCTTCGAGTGCACCCAAAGGATACATTGACAGCTAACAATGGTGACTTTTCGTCGTCATCAAGCTAAGTGAAACCAGAATCCTTGTTGATTTGTACCTGAGGCGACGAGCATCATATAGGAGTTCCCCCCGGTTTCGAGCATCTGTCCTCTAAGGCCGTTTTACAGTCCCTTGCACCGTGTTAAGTTAGTTATTTTCGAGAGGTAGGAGATGAAACGATTTTTCCATTGTCAGGAAAATACTTATGGTTCTTCCTTAGCGATTCGATTTAGAGAAAGTCTCCGCGGTTTTTCCTTGGCAAACCTACGTGACATTGTGAGTTCGACAACAATCGATATAGCCGGATGAACGATTAAAAGTTCCAGACGAGTTTTTAAACACAAGAAAGGGAAAGACAAACGCTACCTTTCGGTAAATGATTTCTTGACAGAAAAAGAAAAGAAGAAGAAAAGGAAAAACAATATTAAGTCATCGCTGTGACTCGAACTCCCGTAG
>NC_138158.1:11504220-11509220 GCF_964199315.1 Orbicella franksi
TATCAATCTGTGATCTGCAAGACTTTTATGTTATCATGCCTCCTAATAATCAAAATATGAATCACCTGGCTTCCACTTGAATCAGTGATGTTGATTGTTTTTGTCCTTTTTTTTGTAGGGTGATGTGATCAAGTTATCGATTGTTCCTCAGCAAAACTTCGTGAGGACATTTCTGAATGACTGCAAGTTCAAGAGTGTCCAGCATTTTACACTCGTCGGACCAAACATAACTACTCGCAGATCACAGATTGATAAAACAACCAGTGGAATGAAACTGGAGTTAGAATCATACGGCACGTTAAGAATCTCTTCACATCCTCTTCAGGTCAAGGAGCTTTCTGCGATAGTTTTACCCAAGGAAGGTAAGGGCTATTGTTTTTAAGTGATGTGAGTTTAATGCACTGCCCTGTTACGGTCGGTTAGTTGATTCATCACATACGGGGCAAAATTACTGAATGCTAATTGGCTGAGACAGAGGGCATTTTTTCTTAATCACGAGGGCACTTTTGGTAATCCCAAGGGCAGGATTACTTGATGCTGGTTGGCTGAGCACGCCTACATTAAGTTGGTTTCCCGCTTCAAACAACTGATCCAAACGGATTTTGAAAAGGAATTTCAGAAACGCATTGCTTCTGAGTTTGATCTACACGTGGTTATTTCATCCTAAAGTGAAAGAAAATCGACATGCGCAGTCTTTTGGTGGAAAAGCCAAAGGATTTTTCCATCGAAAAATGTATTGATTCGCAGCCTGAAAAGAGTTTGAGTGGGGACGGCTGGTGTCGAACGAAGCATAGAGTCACAGAACTTCATGGCCGCCAAACTGAAAGTTAATTTCTTCGTTTTGCTTCGGGGCGCCTTATTAGTATCACAGGTCACCTTATCGGCGTAAAAAACAGCGTACATTTTGTTGGTACGTTATGTTTTCGCGGAGGAAAGGAGAGTTTTGGATTCAACAAGTTATCAGAGCTCGTTTGGACACCTGTTTATGTCTTTCATCGATCAATGAAGTAGTTTGACGCCGTTACAAGCTTCGCAAAACAGGTGAATAAAATTGGCTGGCTTAAAGTTTTGTTTGTAACGAAATTGCTTTGAGTGAATAGAACTTGCTGTGTTTTTCTTACTATTATAGCAGGCTTTCCCCGTTCTACTGCTGGCCTGTTCTTTAATGACAACCGGCAAACCTGTTTACGCGACGGCAAGACCCTGAAATTTGTCCTTTGTACAGAATTTTGCCCTTTATGTGATAAACAAGTAATCGCAAGGATTAGTTTCACTTGTATTTTCAAAGTTTTCCAGTTTTTTTGAAAACTTTGAAAATACGCGTGAAATTAATTAATTGCCCTCGGGCCCATGAGATTACATATACTTACCGCGGACACTTGTCACATAACTAAACGGGTTTTACTAAGAACCGAACCAGTGGTGAGCCACCGACGTGCCCTAGCTGTCAGAAAACAATCCCCACTTACTGCTGCTCTTGAGCCGAAATGGAACATCCCGATTGGTTTGTTAGCTCAGTTCTAAAGTTTTCAAGTGGTATTGTTGCTTATCCTAGAACCTGACTTTCAAAACACTTTGAGGCTGATAGGACACCTCCTTGAATTGTGGTAGTGGTAGATGGCTCTGGCACCGCCGTTGAGCTTACAAGAGTATTGCTCTTCTTCTTGACGAGAGTGTTCCTCTCGCTCTCTCTTTCTCTCTCTCAACATCTGCCTTTTAGATAGCCTAGTTCGGCTTCTTTCTCTTTTTTTTGTACGGCGTTCTTCATTTCGGTCACTGCCCTGCAATGATTGAAGTTCAGATTGGGCCCAGCCGTATCAAAGATCTATTGGAACCTTGAAAATTGAGCGACGATAGCTGTACCGGTCAATTGTTGTCTTTCCTTTATCAATTGTTCTAATCAATCAATCAATAAATAAACTTTATTAAAGTGTCTAAAAAAACTTCTAGTCAGCCCGGAGGCCGACTTATCGCGGACACTCCCATTAAAATTACGAATAAATTAAGTTAAAAGTTACCCATCACCTCTATGAAATCCTTTTGTTATCGCGAACATTTGATATCGTCCTTGCTCACCACCTGTCCTCGTGGGCTTTTATAAACCCAATTCATTTCATTTTGGAGAAAGAGACGTGACCTTGGAGAATGCGTAACACCACACTTTTTTGGACTGAACCCTGGAGATTCGTACATAATTTCAACATCAGGCCAAAAAAGACTGTCACAATTCAAGTTTTTTAAGTTGTCTGCCTATAACGCCAACCACAGCTAAGGCTCTGTTATATGTGATTGTGTCAAGAATGGTTTTCTTCCCACCAAAGTCTTCTTCTTATTCCTCGTCGTTCCCTCTGGAGTAAGGGCCCTGACTACTAGCTTCCATCTTTCTCGGTCTTTAGCTGCCCTCTTCGTCTCCTCCCAGGTCATGCTGATGGTCTTCAATTCAGCTTGTAGAGATCTTTTCCCGGTAAAACACGGTCTTTCTCTCCTCCATTTCCCCTGTGGGTTCCAGTCCAAGGCTTGGTGGGTATGGTATGTCCAATACATCTTCACTTTCTACTCTGGATGGTGTCAGGGATGGGCTCCTGCCCAGTTCTTTGCCAGAGTTCTTGGTTAGAAATGCGCTCTGGCCATCTCATGCGTGGAATCTGACGGAGACAGGTGTTGATGAAGACCTGCAGTTTGTGGTCTAATTTCCTTGTGCGCCTCCAGGTTTCCGCCCCGTACAAAAGAACTGATTTGACATTGCTGTTGAACAGTCTCAGTTTCGTGCGGCAGCTGAAGTTTTTACTCCTCCGTACTGGTCTCGGGGTGGCAAAAGCTTGACGCGCTTTGTTGATCCTAACCTTAACGTCCTCGTCTGTTCCTCCTGTCTTGCTCACAATGCTGCCCAAGTAGGTGAAGCGATCAACTTCTTCGATGGCCTGGCCATCAACACTGAGGGGTGCTTCCTGGCATTTATTCGCATGTTCTTGGTCTTGGTGACATGGATCTCTAGACCTGCTGCCCGGGCAATATTGCACAGGCTCTCGGTCTTAACTTGCATATGCCCAACTGTGTGTGAGAGTAGGCTAACATCATCAACGAACTCCAGGTCCTCTAGCCCCTGCATGAGGGTCCAGTGAATGCCTCTCTGCTGTTCCATTGTTGTTTTCAGCATCCAGTGAATAACTAGTGAGAAGATAAGTGGGGACAAGATACATCCTTGTCTCACTCCTGTGTTGACAGTGAAGGCTGCAGACAAATCAGTGTTGTGGATGACTCTACAGCTGTTATCTTCATAGAAGCTCAGCATGATGTTTACGATCTTCTGGGGAATGCCATAGTACCTCAAGATTTTCCAGATCATTGTTCTGTCCACCATGTCAAATGCCTTTTTAAAGTCACCAGAACTGATATACAGCGGTGACTGCCATTCTAGCGACTGTTCAATGATGATGCGGAGAGTTGCTATCTGGTCTGTGCAAGATAGGGTTCTGTGCCTGAACCCTGCTTGTTCCTCTCTCAATTTGGCGTCCAAAGCTTTTCTTATCCTCTCCAGAATCAACCTAGTGTAGGCCTTGCTTGGGAGAGATAGAAGTTGGATTCCTCTCCAGTTCCGGCAGTTGGTAAGATCCCCTTTCTTCGCAATCTTTACAATATAGCCTGTCTTCCATTTCGTTGGCACTTCCTCCTTCTCCCATGCATCCTCCATTAGGTTAATCATGATATTTGCAGTGACCTCAGTGTCTCCTTTCATGACTCTAGGTGGAATGTTATCTGGCGCCTTACCGTTCTTGATTTTCTTGATGGCCTCTACTACCTCTGCCTTGGTGATGGGGCCAAGGTTAATGTCCAGGTCGTCTCCCTCCTTAATCTGCGGTGGGTTGACAACTGGAGTCCCATTGAGCAGGCTGCTGAAGTGCTCCTTCCATTGATCGAGCTGGTCTGATGTCTTGCTGAGAAAGGTGCCATTGCTTCCGCGCACTGGTTTGTTGGTATTCACTCTCGTACCTGACAGCTGACGGGTGCTGTTGTAGAGGGTTTTCATGTCGTTCTTCCCCTCTTCTGTAAGTTCATCCACCAGTTCTCTCTTGTCTCGCTTGGCACTCTTCTTAATTTCAACATTTCTCTGGGTTTATTCTCGCCGTGTCTGCCGTTTCTGGATCCGTGTTCTTGCATGGTAGAGTCTTTGTTTGATGGATCACCTCTCCTTAATCTTCTTGATAGTTCTTTCTGATAGCCAGCTCTTAAATTCTCTCTTCTTGAATCCCAATTCTTCCTCTGCAGTTGTCGTGTACGTGCTCTTGTCTCGTTCCCATTTATTCTCCAACGAGCCATCTTCCAAGTCTACTAAAGCCTGGCATCTGTTGATCAGTGAAAGGGAGAACTCCTTTTGCTGTGTTGGTGTCTTTATCTTGGAGATGTCGAACCTCTGGTTCTTCTGTAATCCAGACTTCCTAATGCTTTGAATCTTGGCTTTCAGCTTCTCAATCACCAAAATGTGGTCTGATCCAACGTCCGCACCACTATAAGCTCTGACGTCTTGAAGGGTTCTTTGCCACCTGCGGGAGATAGTAAAGTTGTCTATCATCTGGTTCTTTGTTCGCGAATCGGGAGAAGACCATGTCACCTTGTGTATTTTACGATGGGGAAATACTGTGCCAGCGATCACTAGGTCATTCTGCTCACAGAAATCTGTAAACAACTCTCCATTCTCGTTCATGGGGCCGAGACTTTCTTTCACCATGAAAGCGCGTAGCACTGGATAATTGACACTTTCTGGAACTTTGACTGGAACCGGGATCTTAAAATTCTTTAATTTATTGGCTCCTATTCTATTAGGCTTCTGCTGGCATTATGCCCACTCCATTTCTGTGGTCATCACCTTCATTGGGTGGTCCTGAGTGCAGCAACACATGTCCCGATGCCAGAGTGGCTTTTCCAGATGCAGTCCATCGAACTTCACTCAGTCCTCAAACTTTCCGGCCTCGTATAAAGCTCTCCCATTCCATGTTCCTATC
>NC_138158.1:11511720-11539220 GCF_964199315.1 Orbicella franksi
GTGATCTGGGACAGTTCTTAGTTGAATTCCATGGAAGTGAAGATATTGTCTGTAAAGAAATGAACAAGTCAGTGCTTGCGGTAGAAGATTCCCTTCAAGCAAGCCGTCTCTGGTGTACGGCCGCGAATACCCCCATAAAAGAACGCCTTTCCATTGAGGGTCCGAACAAGATGACTATTATTCGTGAAATCAAAGTTGATGAATCAATTGAGGAGATTGTATTTGACACAATCAATCCCCTTAAATGCTCTCACGCTTCTCTTGATTGTCATTTGGCAGTCATCCAATGCCAAATCGAGTGTGTTGATATCACAGCGAAAGCACTTCATATTCCAGGAAGACTGAGATGCACCCAGCCAGCAACGAGAGAAAAACCATCAACCATCATCGTAGAGGATATGATATCGTTCACTGGCAGCTTGGAATGTGTGGGATCCGTGGAAGTTATTGTGGGAAAGGCCTTTGAGCAGGAGCAGGCGGAATCTGGGAGTATAGATATCTTCCAAAGACTAAAGATAGTCACAGAGGAAAATGGTACCGTTTTGCTGAAAGGATTAACCAAAGGGAAATTGGATTCGCTTACTCTGTTGGAAATTGAAGCCCAGAGTATTAACATTTCGGGAAGTTTGACGGAAGTGTCAGCTGTGAAAATTGTCGCAGATAAAGATTTGCATCTCACCAGGGAGAGCAAAATCAGTTTATGCGAGTCGGTAGAAATTAAAGGAGAGTGGATTACAACAGCTGGCTCAATAGAAGAATTCAGCCATCTTCAAATACAGCCATGGGCAATTCTGAACTCTGGTCAAATAGAATCGGTTCGGGAAGCTTGTGATATTACCTTATCCTCTGACCTTGCCTTGGTCAACAGTGGAATTTGCAGGGGCCACGTAACCTCTCTGGAAGCACCATTCTTGTTAAGCCTTCCAGGCGAAGAGATTGCTGATGTAAACGATGTGACGAAGTGTGAACTGGTTGGACGAGACAACATTGAACTAGAAAGTATCACGTGTTTCCTTGGGGGCTCTGCCCTAAAATCGAACAAACGGATCGAAAACAACACGGTTCTGCTTTTCAAGTTTTTGGCCTACGTAACATGCATACCCGACGCCAAAAGCATAGAAGCGTGGTCAAAAGCTGGAGAATGGCTGAAGAATATTCAGAAAGAATATGAGGCAAGCAAAGGCAGCCATTCAAGCAAATCATTGACATCCTTGAGCAGAGGTTCTATGCAAAACGCAGAAATCAGCTTACGACTGGGCCAAATGTACAACATGGTGAATAACTTTGTTGCAGAAGTTCTGAAGAACGGCATTGAGTCTTTCGACGTGCCAAAACTGGTTTTCATCATTACAAGCGAGAGCGATAGATATACGAAGCTAAACGTGCTGAAAGAAAAATTATTGGCAATCCCGCGAAAGGCAAGAAAAATGCGAGAATTGATAAAGAAAGGAGGAATGAAGGTCTTGCAATCAATGAAGGAAAGCTTTGGCTTCTCTGAATCAAAGAAAAGTAATCAAGAAGATGGTATTCACGAATCTGGCTCTTACTGTTTTGGGGAGGGTGTCACCTTCACAGAGTCATTCTATGAAGCACTCTTTGACGAAGTTTTCTGCGACAATGGTGCTCAATTTGCTGGAGATGTTGCTGTCGTATCTAAAGAAATTTTTTTGAGCAAAAGGGAAAAGAGAGCTATTGCAATGCTGCTTTGCGCAGATGAAGTGTGCAGTTTGGGTGATATTGCCAGCAGTTCTTTAGACGTAAAATCATCCCGGGGAAAAGTTCAGCTTGTTGGAAAAGTTGAATCAGACCAAGCAACGATTGAAGCTAAGTCGGGCATTGATCTGGCTTATCATAACGAAAGAGAAGGGCGGGCAAAGGCAGATCACAAGTTCAAGAGCATTACGATGAAAACTAACAAAATCAACGAGGTTAATAGTTTTCTGAAAGGTGAAGGAGTGTATGAAGATTTAAAGATCTCTGATCAACTCGGCTTGGTGTTGACGGATCAAGATGTAGTTCTTTCGAGCTGTAACCTTTATCATGGGTACGGGCTCAATCTTAAGGCGAAGTCAGTTAGTATTGACAATTCTAACCTGAGATTTGACAAAGGAGCATCAATAGCATCAAATCAAACACTCAATGTCAGAAACTCATCAGTCACGTCTCAAAACTCTCTCCTGTTGAAATCTGTTGAAGGAAATGTCAACTTGGATTCGTCAAGTCTTGGAGCTGGCGGCGTTGCAGCTCTAGTATCAAGCAAAGGATCTGTTTCGATGGCTGCTAGTTCAGTTTCTGGTGAGAAAGGTGCCGTTGCAGAGGCGAAGAAGGACGTAATTATTGATGTCAAAGAAACGAGACACAGCACGTCTTCGTCAGATAGAGGTTTTTTTAGCTCCTCAAAAGATGTAACATCATATTCCACTGTTTCAAAATCGAGTATCTCTTCCTCGTCTGGAAGTGTATCGATTAAATCAGAAGAAGGAAAGATCAAAGCAACAGCCACGGAAATCCAGGCAGCCAAAAACATCGCGATTTCAGCGAAGGAAGATGTCGTTATCCAAGACAAAGTGACTGTTCGAGAAGAAGAGCATGTGAGGAGCAACTGGTTCAGTACAAAGAGAACAAGACAAAGACAAGATGAGCAGCATTGCTCGCAATTAAATGCTGGTGGATCACTCACTGTTTTATCCAGAGATTCTCATGTGACCATGATTGGGACTGATTTTTCGGTCAGTGACAACCTGATGCTTCAAGCCGCTGGTACTGTCTCATGTAAAGACAGGATACTTTCACAGTCACGGGAAGTTCAGTCAAGTGGCTTTTCATTCTCCGTAGAAAATGGTCTATCGTTTGGGCAAAAATCTGAACGAATGATGCAGCAGCGTTTAGCTGGACGCACCATGAAAGTTGGAGGCAACTTGTCTGTTTCAGCGAAAAACTTTGACGTGAAAAATGCAATGGGTATGGATGTTGGAAATATGCTTATCGATGCCGACAACGTTAACTTTGAAGGAGCAGAATTAAATAATTCGTATTCTTCTAAAGAATGGTCGGTCGGATTTGGAATTCAGTCACCGTGTACAGTGAATGTAACCGCGGCAAATGCTTGTTCAAAACAGAAGCAAATCGTCAATCAGGACATCACTGTTCGAGGAAGAACCCATTTCACTGCGGCGCAAAATGTGAATTTGACTGCATGTAACCTAGAAACTGGTGCTATCACTGGGAACATTGAGAATTTGCATGTCATTTCCAAGCAGAGTGAAATAGAAGCGTTCGAGCAGACAGTAACTGTGGGCTTTGCCATTGGTCCAAGATTTCCTACTCCCGAAAAGTTCGGTTACAGCAAGAGTTCGGACGTCGGGAAGTTTGTAGAAAGGGCAAGCGGCATCCATTGCAGTGGACCAATGAAAGAGGAAGACTTCAAAGTCGGTTCTCTAAACCTCAAAGGTTCATCAGTTACGGCTGATGGAGATATTGGAAATTTTGCAAAGAATATTATCTCGGAAAAAGTTTCCAGCTACCGATCACAGTCCTCGTTCGGATTCTCCTTAGGTGTCAATAAAACCGGAGTGGCCGTGGGGTTGAGTACAAGCGAAAATTCAATGGCCATGGAACACCAAGGAACTATTGCATCCTCTTCAGGAATTGTTTCCGAAGAAATAAAGAGATCCGTTAATACGGACTATGGCAAACACGCAAGGATCACCGATATGCGCAAGTCGGCATTCGCATTAAACCTTAGAGTAGCGAAAGACGGTATGGGCGCAGAGGTTCAGGTAAATGATAAAGGCGCAGGAGTTTTTGCTTCGAAAGAAAACATAGGAGGTCACGCGCAGTGTGGAGATAGAGGCTTTGCTCTATCAGGTGGTAAATCAGGGATTTCAGGGTCTTTGCAAAATGGCGAGACTAGCATCGACCTTGGCCTCTCAAAGGAGCAGCTTGAAATAAATGTCAAATCCAAAGACAGTGCCATTGGTACATCACTTGGGAAAAAGGGGATATCTGGATCTGTCCAACATAAAAATTTTGCAATTGGCGGCTCCTTGTCTAAGGAAGCGAAATCAATTCAACTGAGTGCTGGTGATTTAAAGACTGGATTTAAGCGAGAGAAAAACAGCAAGACAGGCGAAAAGATCACTTCCGCAAATGTTCAAGTCGCAGATCTTAAACTTGCTGGTTCAACATCGAAGCATTCCAAATCGCTCGACTTTGCAGCTGGTAATGTGAAGACTGGATTTAAGCGAGAAAAAACCAGTGAGACAGGCGAAAAGACCACTTCCGCAAATGTTCAAGTCGAAGATCTTAAACTTGCTGGTTCAACATCAAAGCATTCCAAATCACTCGACTTTGCAGCTGGTGATGTAAAGACTGGATTCAAGCGAGAGAAAAACAGTAAGACAGGCGAAAAGACTACTTCCGCAAATGTTCAAGTCGCAGATCTTAAACTTGCTGGTTCAACATCAAAGCATTCCAAATCGCTCCACTTTGCAGCTGGTGATGTAAAGACTGGATTTAAGCGAGAGAAAAACAGTAAGACAGGCGAAAACACTACTTCCGCAAATGTTCAAGTCGCAGATCTTAAACTTGCTGGTTCAACATCGAAGCATTCCAAATCACTCCACTTTACAGCTGGTGATGTAAAGACTGGATTTAAGCGAGAGAAAAACAGAGAGACAGACGAAAACACCACTTCCGCAAATGTTCAAGTCGCAGATCTTAAACTTGCTGGCTCAACATCAAAGCATTCCAACTCGCTCGACTTTGCAGCTGGTGATGTGAAGACTGGATTTAAGCTAGAAAAAAACAGTCAGACAGGCAAAAAGACCACTTCCGCAAATGTTCAAGTCGCAGATCTTAAGCTTAATGGGTCAACATCGAAGCATTCCAAATCGCTCGACTTTGCAGCTGGTAATGTAAAGACTGGATTTAAGCAAGAGACAAACACAGAGACAGGCGAAAAGACGACTTCGACAATTGTTCAAGTCGCAGATCTTGAATTTGCTGGTTCAGCATCAAAGCATCACAAATCACTCGACTTTGCAGCTGGTGATGTGAAGACTGGACTTAAGCGAGAGAAAAACAGCGAAACAGGCGAAAAGACCACTTTCGCAAATGTTCAAGTCGCAGATCTTAAACTTGCTGCTTCAACATCAAAGCATTCCAAATCGCTCCACTTTGCAGCTGGTGATGTAAAGACTGGATTTAAGCGAGAGAAAAACAGTAAGACAGGCGAAAAGACTACTACCGCAAATGTTCAAGTCGCAGATCTTAAACTTGCTGGTTCAACATCGAAGCATTCCAAATCGCTCGACTTTGCAATTGGTGATGTGAAGACTGGATTTAAGCGAGAGAAAAACAGTAAGACAGGCGAAAAGACTACTACCGCAAATGTTCAAGTCGCAGATCTTAAACTTGCTGGTTCAACAACGAAGCATTCCAAATCACTCGACTTTGCAGCTGGTGATGTAAAGACTGGATTTAAGTTAGAGAAGAACAGAGAGACAGCCGAAAAGACCACTTCCGCAAATGTTCAAGTCGCAGACCTTAAACTTGCTGGCTCAACATCAAAGCATTCCAAATCGCTCGACTTTGCAACTGGTGATGTGAAGACTGGATTTAAGCTAGAAAAAAACAGCGAGACAGGCGAAAAGACCACTTCCGCAAATGTTCAAGTCGCAGATCTTAAACTTGCTGGTTCAACATCGAAGCATTCCAAATCGCTAGATTTTGCAGCTGGTGATGTGAAGACTGGATTTAAGCGAGAGAAGAACAGAGAGACAGGCGAAAAGATTACTTCCGCAAATGTTAAAGTCACAGACCTTAAACTTGCTGGTTCAACATCGAAGCATTCCAAATCACTCTTCTTTGCAGCTGGTGATGTGAAGACTGGATTTAAGCTAGAGAAGAACAGAGAGACAGGCGAAAAGACTACTACCGCAAATGTTCAAGTCGCAGATCTTAAACTTGCTGGCTCAACATCAAAGCATTCCAACTCGCTCGACTTTGCAGCTGGTGATGTAAAGACTCGATTTAAGCGAGAGGAAAACAGTAAGACAGGCGAAAACACTACTTCCGCAAATGTTCAAGTCGCAGATCTTAAACTTGCTGATTCAACATCGAAGCATTCCAAATCGCTCGACTTTGCAGCTGGTGATGTGAAGACTGGATTTAAGTTAGAGAAGAACAGAGAGACAGGCGAAAAGACCACTTCCGCAAATGTTCAAGTCACAGACCTTAAACTTGCTGGTTCAACATCGAAGCATTCCAAATCACTCTTCTTTGCAGCTGGTGATGTGAAGACTGGATTTAAGCTAGAGAAGAACAGAGAGACAGGCGAAAAGACTACTACCGCAAATGTTCAAGTCGCAGATCTTAAACTTGCTGGCTCAACATCAAAGCATTCCAACTCGCTCGACTTTGCAGCTGGTGATGTAAAGACTGGATTTAAGCGAGAGGAAAACAGTCAGACAGGCGAAAACACTACTTCCGCAAATGTTCAAGTGGCAGATCTTAAACTTGCTGGTTCAACATCGAAGCATTCCAAATCGCTCGACTTTGCAGCTGGTGATGTGAAGACTGGATTTAAGCTAGAGAAGAACAGAGAGACAGGCGAAAAGACTACTTCCGCAAATGTTCAAGTCGCAGATCTTAAACTTGCTGGTTCAACATCGAAGCATTCCAAATCGCTCGACTTTGCAGCTGGTGATGTGAAGACTGGATTTAAGCTAGAGAAGAACAGAGAGACAGGCGAAAAGACCACTTCCGCAAATGTTCAAGTCGCAGATCTTAAACTTGCTGGCTCAACATCAAAACATTCCAAATCGCTCGAATTAGAAGCTGGTGATGTGAAGACTGGATTCAAGCGAGAGAAAAACAGTAAGACAGGCGAAAAGACTACTTCCGCAAATGTTCAAGTCGCAGATCTTAAACTTGCTGGTTCAACATCGAAGCATTCCAAATCACTCGACTTTGCAGCTGGTGATGTGAAGACCGGATTTAAGCTAGAGAGGAACAGAGAGACAGGCGAAAAGACTACTTCCGCAAATGTTCAAGTCGAAGATCTTAAACTTGCTGGCTCAACATCAAAGCATTCCAAATCGCTCGACTTTGCAGCTGGTGATGTGAAGACTGGATTTAAGCTAGAGAAGAACAGAGAGACAGGCGAAAAGACTACTTCCGCAAATGTTCAAGTCGCAGATCTTAAACTTGCTGGTTCAACATCGAAGCATTCCAAATCGCTCGACTTTGCAACTGGTGATGTGAAGACTGGATTTAAGCTAGAGAAGAACAGAGAGACAGGCGAAAAGACCACTTCCGCAAATGTTCAAGTCGCAGATCTTAAACTTGCTGGCTCAACATCAAAACATTCCAAATCGCTCGAATTAGAAGCTGGTGATGTGAAGACTGGATTCAAGCGAGAGAAAAACAGTAAGACAGGCGAAAAGACCACTTCCGCAAATGTTCAAGTGGCAGATCTTAAACTTGCTGGTTCAACATCGAAGCATTCCAAATCACTCGACTTTGCAGCTGGTGATGTGAAGACTGGATTTAAGCTAGAGAAGAAAAGAGAGACAGGCGAAAAGACCACTTCCGCAAATGTTCAAATCGCAGATCTTAAACTTGCTGGCTCAACATCAAAGCATTCCAAATCGCTCGACTTAGCAGCTGGTGATGTGAAGACTGGATTTAAGCTAGAAAAAAACAGTCAGACAGGCGAAAAGACTACTTCCGCAAATGTTCAAGTCGCAGATCTTAAACTTGCTGGCTCAACATCGAAGCATTCCAAATCACTCGACTTTGCAGCTGGTGATGTGAAGACTGGATTTAAGCTAGAGAGGAACAGAGAGACAGGCGAAAAGACTACTTCCGCAAATGTTCAAGTCGAAGATCTTAAACTTGCTGGCTCAACATCAAAGCATTCCAAATCGCTCGAATTAGCAGCTGGTGATGTGAAGACAGGATTCAAGCGAGAGAAAAACAGCGAGACAGGCGAAAAGACTACTTCCGCAAATGTTCAAGTCGAAGATCTTAAACTTGCTGGCTCAACATCAAAGCATTCCAAATCGCTCGACTTTGCAGCTGGTGATGTGAAGACTGGATTCAAGCAAGAGAAAAACAGCGAGACAGGCGAAAAGACTACTTCTGCAAATGTTCAAGTCGCAGATCTTAAACTTGCTGGTTCAACATCGAAACAATCCAACTCACTCGACTTTGCACCTGGTAATGTAAAGACTGGATTTAAGCAAGAGACAAACACAGAGACAGGCGAAAAGACGACTTCGACAATTGTTCAAGTCGCAGATCTTAAACTTGCTGGTTCAGCATCAAAGCATTACAAATCACTCGACTTTGCAGCTGGTGATGTGAAGACTGGACTTAAGCGAGAGAAAAACAGCGAAACAGGCGAAAAGACCACTTTCGCAAATGTTCAAGTCGCAGATCTTAAACTTGCTGCTTCAACATCAAAGCATTCCAAATCACTCCACTTTGCAGCTGGTGATGTAAAGACTGGATTTAAGCGAGAGAAAAACAGTAAGACAGGCGAAAAGACTACTACCGCAAATGTTCAAGTCGCAGATCTTAAACTTGCTGGTTCAACATTAAAGCATTCCAAATCGCTCGACTTTGCAATTGGTGATGTGAAGACTGGATTTAAGCGAGAAAGAAACAGTAAGACAGGCGAAAAGACTACTACCGCAAATGTTCAAGTCGCAGATCTTAAGCTTGCTGGTTCAACATCGAAGCATTCCAAATCACTCGACTTTGCAGCTGGTGATGTGAAGACTGGATTTAAGTTAGAGAAGAACAGAGAGACAGCCGAAAAGACTACTTCCGCAAATGTTCAAGTCGCAGATCTTAAACTTGCTGGCTCAACATCAAAGCATTCCAAATCGCTCGACTTTGCAACTGGTGATGTGAAGACTGGATTTAAGCTAGAAAAAAACAGCGAGACAGGCGAAAAGACTACTTCTGCAAATGTTCAAGTCGCAGATCTTAAACTTGCTGGTTCAACATCAAAGCATTCCAAATCGCTCGACTTTGCAACTGGTGATGTGAAGACTGGATTTAAGCTAGAAAAAGACAGCGAGACAGGCGAAAAGACTACTTCCGCAAATGTTCAAGTCGCAGATCTTAAACTTGCTGGTTCAACATCGAAGCATTCCAAATCGCTCGACTTTGCAGCTGGTGATGTGAAGACTGGATTTAAGCACGAGACAAACGGCGAGACAGGCGAAAAGACCACCTCGGCAATTGTTCAAGTCGCAGATCTTAAACTTGCTGGTTTAACATCAAAGCATTTCAAATCGCTCGACTTTGCAGCTGGTGATGTGAAGACTGGATTTAAGCACGAGACAAACAGCGAGACAGGCGGAAAGACCACTTCGGCAATTGTTCAAGTCGCAAATCTGAAATTTGCTGGTTCAACATCAAAGCATTCCAAATCGCTCGACTTTGCAGCTGGTGATGTGAAGACTGGATTTCAGGGAAAGACAAATGTCCTGACTGGAGAGACAACGACATCTGCAAGTTTCAAGGCGGGTGACTTCCAAGTTGGTGGCATTACCTCTGAGAAGTCCAAATCATTGGTTATGAAAGCAGGTGATGTCGCAACTGGCGTTCAGCAAACAAATGTCCTGACTGGAGAGACAACGACATCTGCAAGTTTTAAGGCGGCTGCCTTCCAAGTTGCTGCTTCTACCTCTGAGAAGTCCAAATCATTGGTTATGAAAGCAGGTGATGTTGCAACTTTCGTTCAGCAACAGACAAATGCTGTCAGTGGAGAGTGAACGGTATAATCAATGCCCTGACTTGACGACATAAGCAGGTTTAAATGGATTTCGGGACCTGTTTTAACGGAAGAGCTAAACGAGTTTGACGATCTCGGAAATCCGTTTTAGTTTTGCGTCTTATTTATTAAGTTCTTCCAACTGTTTTGATGCAGTCATAGAGTAATCACGTATTTACTTTCCACACTGAACTGAACACTTCTCTAATCAGAGTCGTCCACTCTAGTTAAAGTTGTAAATTACGGAAACTTTTATCTGCGTGTTACTAGAAATAATATAGTGTGACAAGAAAAGTGTAACCTAAGTGATATTGTTGATATCATTAGTATTTTAATGTAGAGGCCATTGTTTTTCAGGCTCAAGTTCGATTTAGTAGTTCATGATATACAATAAAATTCCGCAAGTACAGTCCTGTATTTTCGCAAGTTATCCTAAACAGGTTCTTAGATAATTGGTAATTAACACAAATTTAGGCTGCGTATGTTCTTAAGTAGAGGCTTATTTTCTGAAGAAACAAATTACCTTGTACTTAATAAAATTTAGTGCTACTAAGCCTATTCCTTTTATAAAATCTGCGTACCAACTTAGCATTTATGTAAAATGACTATAATAAGAAAAATTGAAGCACTGATCACATTAATTTTGGAGTTCTCTTTCAGAACGTAACATATACATGAACTGTGATACCTTTAGATTTTAAAAAATGAGAACCTGTTTCAAATTTGAAGCTAAATAGCCTCTTGTATACACAAGGTCAAATTGGCAAACTATAGGCTAACAGGTTCTTAAAAACTAGGTTCTTACTTGCAGGTTTTTACTCTATATCTACTATCCGTAGTTCAGTTTTCAATAATTAAAGATAATTAAAGAATGGCCTACAAATTTAGAAGTAAATGCAATGCTGTTCTATTTTTAAATGTAGTATTGCAGTTGATTGATATTCTCTCTTCCCTAGGTTAGTATTTGCGCCTATTGAGGAGTATTATCGCAATATGCATTGGATCTAATGACGGGATGCACTTTTCCGTTTTTATTCTGTTTTCATTTTTATCTTTACACCTTACCCCAAAATGGCCGCCATTTTACTGTTCCGTCTTATTTTGCTGTCAATTTAGCCCCTTTTCCTTGTTCTTAAGCTCAAAATTCAAACAGAAAAGGTTTCGCTTGAATGAGGAGCGAAGGCCGCCTTTGAATGCCAACTTAGACCGAGTTCGTAAATGGAGGCCAATAAATGCTAATTTTCTCACCGGCCTCGTTGGCATGTAAAACTCGAAAAGAATTTTTTCTTTCAAATGGGGCTAGATAGGAAAATTAGCCTGGAGAGAAGGAGAGGAAATTAGCAAAAGAAGAGACTGATTTATTAGCGGCCATTTATGAACTCGGTCTGTAATAACATACTAAAATGGTGGTCGGATGAGGTGTGTGAGTAAGTGTGTAACGGGACCATGGGCCTTGCCTGTGTGGCAGGCGCTAGAAAGGGAAGGGGGGGAATGGGCTGCCCCCGCGCGAAGCGAAAAGAGAGAGCGCGCGCACCCGGCCATTTCCTCCTTTTTTCCCCCTTTCTGCATACAGCAAAATAATGAATTTATTTACAGCACAATCACCTTGCTCGGGCAGCAACTATAAAATGCGCTTTGTTTCTAGTGTTGGGGTCTTAAGTTCACTTTCGACGTAACGAAAGGGAAAACTTATAATTATACATCGGTGTGAGACTTTTGCGGAACAAACGAGAAAACAATGCTACGCTGAGTTTATTAAAACAAAGGAAGAAACAAAAGCGGTTTGTGGTCATCGAAACAAAGGGAGTAACAATAGTGCACCCTTTTCATTGTTTAGTTTGCCGCCTCCATCAGGCTAAAGAACATTGCCGCGCGTTCATAGCAACCAATGAATAAGCCCTTTTGGGCGTCTGTGAATAATAACAGGCCATATGACATACCTATACGTTCTTTCCAACAGGAAGTAAATGTCACAAGAACAATAGCCATTCTACGCTATGAGAGCCTGCCACGCAGGCTACCATGGGCCCCGTTCCCCATTCCAGGCGATATTCAGCTGTATATTCAGCTGTATAATGCTCAGCTGTGCAAAGCTATTCCAGTGTGGCTATAAATCAGAAACCTAAGTGGTGTTCATTCCATAAAAGTTGTACCATTTTCCAGACCATATTTGACAGACTTTTAGATTCCCACCATTTACATTACGGACGTGCTTCCAGTCTTTGAACGTATGATATTTCCAATGTAAACTCTAAATATTTAGTAAACATCTTAGGAAAAACGATTTAGACTTTTCCTTAGCAGGTAATACGTTTGACGGCATTCATAAAACTAATTTAAGTGAAGTAAATTGGAATTAGGTTCGGCTATTTTAAGAGACGTTTTGTGTCAAAATCAGGCCTTAGTCCATCCTGCACCAGCGATAACGTTTGCTCAATCGATCGATCGCACAGTCAATAAAAATTTGCGAAAAATGGTATCTGCATGAGCACGCACCGCCCATCGTTGTTCTGCTGACTAAACTAAAGCGGGAAAAGGGGCAAGGCATTTGCATTGTACGTTTGAGTGGACCAAACAATTCAAATCAGCCAAGTTATTCAAGTCCTCACGAAGGAACTAAAGTAGCCAAGTAAATCCAGTAGGCTAAGAAAGTCATTAAAAAAAACAAGCAACTAAATAAGGTATCATATATGAAGTATCGGCCAACAATCCAGAAATCATTGCTTGCAATCATTGTAACATTTTTCGGTATTTTGTTCGTGCCAGTATGCCATAAAGTCGCCCACCATTTCTCTCGGTGACTGAGGAAACCCGTGAAAATGTAAGTACAATTTTCCACTTTGTCTCCATGTTGGAGATGGCTTTTGGTACATTCCATTATTAAATCTTAGAAAAAGCTTGGTAATTTTGTGATGCGATTAGTCATGAAGCAAAGGTGTCTCAGGTCACGTTGGTGTTGCTATAGGAATGATATTTAGTCCTTGGCTTAATATAATTAGCAAATAAACAAGCCATGACTGCGCTCTGTTCTGTTGTAAAGCACGCAGGAAGCGGTAGAGCACGAAAGAAGTGTAGGGGAAAACACGAGACGTAGTCGAGTGTTTTTCTTGAGTGTTCTACCGTTTCCTAAGTGCTTTACAACAGAACAGAGCACAGTCGAGGCTTCTTTATTTGTTTTGTGATAAGAATCCGATAATTTCCCCACGCATTCGGCTGAATTTTCAAACCAAACTTTATTTTCCAAACGAGCAAAAGTGGCGTCAGCCGTGCAGTCAGACTGTTCGGAAATGGACTGCTCTGTTGAATGTACTTAGAAGGTACTGTTTGTCTAACGTGTTTTAGTACAAAGCGAGTAATAAAATAAGGTATATTTAAGCTTTTATTATAAATGTAGGTGAGGGGGAGCGACATGATTTTTAAAAGATAAGGAGGGGGTCTGGGCTTACTTTGCCTTTGTTGGCAGGGACACTACATACATAAAACATAACACCAAGAGATTATCAAGGCAAGAGTGAATCGCCCATATAGGCCCTCTAACTAAGGCGATCCCTCTTAAGGTCATTCCACTGAAATAGAATCTGCACTGAGTTTTTAGTGAAACTTTGCCTATTGATTGTTTATAGCGAAGCTCTGGTGGCCCAAAGGGCCGCCAAGCGGAGCCCCATACCCATATAGGGAAGAAAAGGAAACCCATGAATTGATTTCCTCATGGTTATCATGGCTAGCGGTATTGCTCGTGGGCGCGTACGCACGACGGCCACGACGACGACAATGACGATGGAGTCGTGCAAGATGGCGGCCATACTCCAGCTAATAGGTTGACAGAGACATGCACCCTCGGTTTGTAGCGGGAGAATGCCATTTTTCTTGGCGGGATTTTTAAAGAAAAACGATAGCGGCGGTTGATCTAATATTTTTAAGACAGGGTTCCACTGAAGCAATAAACAGAAAGCAAGAATTAACAGGCAAAGAAGTAGCGAAGAAGATCACGAAAAAGACTGAGCGGGCCAGCGCTGGGGAAGGAGGCGAAACAGTACTGAACAATGCCGTGAATTATAGCTAGTCAAGGGCTAGAGAAAGGAGGTGAAATAATACCGAACAATGCTGTGAACCAAAGCTAACGAGGGCTATAGAAAGGAGGCGAAAGTACCCGACAAACTGATTCAGAAGACTGCCGAACTCCCCACGGCCAAGTTCAAAATTCGCGCGAACGTGATGCTGTGCAGCCATGCAAGAAAGTTCAAAAGTCACCTGATTTGGTCAGGAGATGAACAAGAGAAATCAAACGTACCTGAGTGTTTTAGAGAAATTACAAAACAGTAAACGTAGCGGAAAGAAGTGGTTGATTCGTTGGTCTATCGAAAATGTAATTTCAGTTCAGTCTTCACAACTTTTGGTGCAAGTTTCTGCCTGGAAGATTTCCACTGGCCGAACTGAATTGCCAACTTGCGGTAAGTGACTTTTGTTGTTACGTTTGCTATGAAAATTAACAAGTTGCCTCGGCAATAGAAGCTTATTTTCAATTGGAATCCATTAAAAGTCTTCCTTATTTGAAGCCATGCTGTAACAGATTTTAAAAATTGCATCGTTTTAATTTCGCTCGTCTCTAAACAATAACACGTGGGTCGCTTTGGAGGTTGCTGTAAGTTGTAAACAAATTAAGTTTTCTGTCGATTTTCGTCGTCAACTTAAGCTTATAACCTCACGTCTAAAAATAAGCTTAACCAAAACTGTACTTGTAAACACGGCCGGGCGAGTTTTGAAGTTTTCTCTGAGTTAGTTAGCACTGCCGCTTCGTAGACTGCTAAAATTTCTTCCTCTGTTGTTGAAAACCAAGAAAGGTCTACAAACCATTTTAAGCCGAAGCGAACAGGATTTGCTAAATTTACTTTTGTTCCTATGTGAATATTTGCATATTGTGATTACAAAGTATGGAGATTTCCTCGTTTTGTTAGTTCAATTTATTCAGTTTGGCGAAATGCTTTTGTGAATTCCGAGGTTAATTTAGTTGAAGACTGGTAAAGCTACTGCCAATAAAATGACTGCAAAGCTAAATTAAGCTGTCGACAAAAATACAGACTCTCAGTAATATTCAAATTTAAGCGTGAATAATTTTTAAACTTTAACACCACAAGCTTAAACGAATTTTCTTTATCCTCTCTTTTATTCGGTCACCTTTCATTGAGAAGGGATTTGCTGTTGATACTCGAGCTCAGATGTAGTGATATGCATCTTGTGTTTATAATGTAGATTTCCTCGGTTTATTTTGTTGTCTGTCCAATCAGTTCGGTTTGGTGAAATGCTTATATAGTGCAAAATGTCGAGTAGACGATTATGCATGGCAATCCTGTCTGCAAATAAAGCTGTGCTTTGATTTTGATTGGCTATTTCATTTTATTTGTGCCATTGCTTTTGGTTGGGGGTACATGGACCCTATTTTCTTAATAAGAGGTTATTCCCCAATGCGGTATTTACACTTAATATGGAAATGTTCCTTAAAAGTGAGATGGTACTAATTAACTCAGTAAATTGAACAATGTAATAGAAGTTCTTGCCCTGACCATTTCTCGGTAATAAGAATAACTTTTACATACATATATACACAATTTAGTTGGAGAGAGCGTTCTCCTATCTCCACTCTCTCTCTCTGCTCTCTTCTTCACACTAATTTTTTATTAACTAACTTATTAAATGAATGTCACTGACTGTTTTCTTTGTTGTGCATGCATACTTTTTTGCTCGTCGAAGAAAGTTTCAGTTTCTTCCTGGCTGTACAGTTTCCTTTCTCCCGTCCTGTACCAATTCGTTTGTGATATAACTTTGTGAATTCTCTATTCTCCTTGAATTTTATCTCATCGGGTTGATAGAATGCACTCTCAGAGCGTTCCATCATTATCTTCAGTCGCTACAATTTTCCGGAAAAAAGCAATAGTTTTCTTAATTTACTTTTACTTTGTGTTAGGACTTTTTAGTATGCCTGTAATTGGCCCATGGGCATTACGGGAGAATAATTTTCAAGTA
The DNA here is from genome assembly GCF_964199315.1 of Orbicella franksi. Classification (NCBI taxonomy): domain Eukaryota; kingdom Metazoa; phylum Cnidaria; class Anthozoa; order Scleractinia; family Merulinidae; genus Orbicella; species Orbicella franksi. The sequence goes on from NC_138158.1 coordinate 11,527,532, forward strand.
AAGAATTACATTCATTTCAGTGTTGAATATTTTAAATTGTTATGAATTAGGCATTTCTTTTTATTTTTTATTTTTTATATTTTTTATTTTAGTCGCACGCAATGTTTTATGATTTTACTGAGGTATATAACCATGTAAATGTAAATAATGCACTGGAATTGGCCAATCAGAGTGCATTATATATCGGCTTTAAACAAAAACCATATATAATAAATGACTTGTATGTGAATGATATTTTTATTACAGAGAACTGGACAGGGCAAGAACTTCTCCTTCTTTTGTGAATTTATATATTAATTCCTCTCAGTGCTGTCAAAATGTCTCAGGAACCTTCATTTTTGATAATCTATCATTTTCCACTATACCTACAGCACAGAAGCTCACCAAATCCTAACTGATAACTAACATGTGTGTATCTCTAGCCTTTGCTGTGTGCTACATGTATATTCTGTTATCCTGCCTTAACTGCTAGAAACAATTTTGACAGAGCTGTTGCAACAGTTTCACTTAAATTGAATTCCAGTAACAGCACTACATGTAGCAGTTTTATTGAGTATGAACTTTATGGAGGATTTTAAATTTTTATGTTTTTTATGATTACAGACGACAACAAACATACATGTGTATACATAACCTGATGTTGGTGTTGGTTACAAACCGTAGTTCATAATAGTCATCCTATTACAGGTAAGGGGGAAAAGTTCAGAGAGTTTAATAAGACATTTCTTCCCCCAGCACACCTTCTGTCTATAGGTGCAATAATTGAGAGGTTATATATATATATATATATATATATATATATATATATATATATATATATATATATATATATATATATATATATCTATATCTACCTGCAGTTTTGAAAAAGGGGTCTGTTAATTGTGCTGTGAAGTTATTTTTGTTGGTAAACTTTTCAAACCAGTTTGACTTGATTAATAGTCTTTTGGATTTTCTTGTTTTCATTTTCAATTTGAGTCTGGTTTTTCTAGATGAAGGTAGGGGCTGTAGATCATAAACATGCCACACTGTCAAAATCAAACTGGTTTGTTATAAAGTTGAAGCCAAAGGTAAATTTTGTAAGCACAACGGGGTTGTTATAATGTACTGATCTTACCTCTCCAAGCCGACGGGCAGGTCAACCCTACATGGGCTCAGACAGTGACTTAATCTGAGTGCAAAAGGACATGTTGTTTTACAGAAAATGCATGACCTCGAAACATAGAGCCATTACAATTGCACTTTTCCTTGAAGTTTTGAAAAACGCATACCTAATTTTACTCCGTGAGCTCTGCTGAAATCGATGCCGCAGGCATCGATTTCAACTTAGCGTAGCACATTATTTTCCAGGGGGGGGGGGGGGGCTCCGTTACCGGAAAGTCTGGAGACATCTACAGGAGTGTGGCTAATTGTGGATACCTCTTTGGGGTCCCTGGCCCTTAATCCAGGGGGGTGGGGTCGGTTTGAACTTGTGTCCATAGTCTCAAGTCAGTCTGACGGCTGGGTATGTACTTAGCTGTCCGACGTGACACAATCCTTAAAGTGCACGGAATTTCCCAAAGCTGAGTGGGTTTATTGCCTTGGCAGAAGGTTCCACTATTGTCGTGAGGGGGAGGGGGGGCTGATATGTGCGGAGTGGTACCTGACCCCCAGGGGGAGGGGGAGATTTCAAGGCACTTTAGTTTGCTGTCATTAAGTTATGCTTGCAAAGAGCTTTTATCTGATATGATGACAGTTAAGCCTGAATTCATCCACAGGTGGCCCAGAGATTCTAGTGTCATTTCCTTTTTGCACTAGATGAAGTGTGGAGTGCAGAACTTGGTAAGCACTGCTTACATGACTCTATTAGGCACCAGCTGTTATTGGGCTGTTCAGACCTGGTTTTCAAAACATCAGGTATATATATATATATAAAAACGGTTATAAAATGCCTCAAGCCAACAAAGAATGCCACTGCGTCAGGAGGATCAATGAAGATTCACAGTCCAAGCCTCACCGCAAAAATGAATTTAAAAACGTTTGATAAAGCACGGACGGACAACTTTTGACGGTAAAAAAGTTAAAAAGTTAAAAATTTAATAGAAAAACGTTTCGGTCTTAGACCTTCATCAGTTACCATCAGTGGTAACTGATGAAGGTCTAAGACCAAAACGTTTTTCTATTAAATTTTTAACTTTTTAACTTTTTTAACATCAGAAGTTGTCCGTCCTTGCTTTATCAAACGTTTATATATATATATATATATATATATATATATATATATATATATATATATATATATGAAGAGTAATGTAAAGTTACTGTATAAACTTAGCATTGAAATCTGACATTTGAACACCTCCTTTGCTAAAATTAGTCACGATTTAATTGTTATCACTCCCTGTGAATTCATAGAGATTCCAGAGGCAAATTATCACCTAATGTGGAAGTCCTGTCTTCAAGTGAGGGAAAATGACACAAAAGAGTTACAATGAAAGTAAAAAGAATTGTGAATGTTGATATGGTGTACATTATACATCATGTAAAGGTATTTGGTGAGTGCCAAAGGCATAACATTTCATGTATTGCTTTTTCAGGGCAAATTATATAACAGTGACGTTTTAAAAGGTGTGATCAGAAAAGTAATGAGTACATTGTCCAGGCAGCACCAGTTTATCAACGGCATATGCAGACAGCAAGAGGAACTGTAAGCACTACCATGTAAGTTAGTTTTATGCTTATGACTTCTTGTTCTTGGATTTTGTGTCATTTCATCACAAGAATAGGTAATGAACGATGCAATAGTTGTTGAAATATATTTTTGAAGGAAAACTTATAAGTCTGTCTATGCTGGATAACAGCCATGTGTAAACTGAATGTGAAGCAAACACTCTGTTAAAGATGGGGCAACCCTAAAACCCAGAAACCGGAATCCAGAATCTGGAACCAAAAACCGGAATCCGTCAGTGGCAGCCCCCTGTACATTGACAGTCACGCCCCCCACTTTCGAAGTCCAAAGGCTGACCCATCTGGTCTAAATATGAAATTTGATTTTTCCAACAGATACGAGACCAATTCCAGATTAACACAATTTCCACACTGATACTGTGACAAATCAGCCTTTCATATTCTTGGCGGCCATCATATTAAAACAATTTGTAGAAATGTTGCAGACTTACTTCCGTCTGCTTCTTACTTGCTAACAGATCAGACCACATGTTGTTAAAAGATGCTAAAAGACTGCCAGAAACTCACTGCAATAGCCTATAATAGCTTGTTGTTAATGTGCTGCTCACCAGTCTTCTCAGAGCAATTTGATCTAGACAAGAAGCGGGCTCTCACCAGGGCCAGCTTGAACAAAAGATGGGTAACTTAGCCTATGAGCAGGCTCTCATGTTTGGGCTGGGGGCGTGAGTGGCAAAGCCGCATGAAAAATCACTAGACACCTATTTAGCCTGCTCAGACACTAGAGACGGATACTAGAGCCTGCTCGCAGGCTATGAGTAACTCTATCCACCCAAAAAATCAGTAACCCTGACTGGATAGTGATGTACCCAATGGATAGCTTTATGCAGCTTTTGAACAACCGGGCCAGATATATAGCTAAGGGTTGTTCAGAACTAGTCAATAATTTTTTAGCAATTACAGTCTGTGGCTGAAGTACATGTAAAGCCAAGAAAATAAATAACAACAAAATAATTTTTGCTCATATTTATTTATTAGACATTGCTGAAGTGAATTATTTCTATCATCATTCATAATATTTGGATTCCAGATTCTGGTTTTTGGTTCCGGATTCCGGATTCCAGATTCTGGATTCTGGATTTCGGTTTCCAAATTCAGTGTTTTAGGGTTGCCCCAGATGATGTATGTGCATATGTTAATCTTGAATAATCTGAAATTTCAGAGAGTTTAAAAATATCATATCATATCTGTGATGGTTCTGAGGTGGAGGGCTATTACATGTACATGTAAATGTCTCATGCACGATTTTTCACTCGTTATGATTCAGGAGCAAATAGTTTCTGTATCTGTTGATGTGCAACAATCTACACCAATATTTCAACCTAATAATGTACAGTGTATATTAATTAGCCAAATTATGCTGTTTTTAGTTGACCAGTGCTACTACATAGTAATGTGATGTTGAAGTGCACAAATTTACAAACACACCCAGTGCCAACTTGTCAAATACATGAACTGGCCAGACAGTGTAGATTACAAAATTCTCTGAAAGGTAAGATGTTTCTTAAACATTATTTTGTAATTAATGATTTCTCAGACATTGTTTTCTTCAAGAAAAGATTCATACCCCACATGGAGGTTTTTTCTCTATTAGAGCTCTTGATTCCTCATACTTTAATTTGGAATTTCTAAAGACTGGCCATGAATGGGTGTTGTGTGTGAATATCTTCTGGAACTGCACATTCATTCATTGAGTAAGCAAGAACATCAGTATTTATCCTGACAAACTCTGATTTTCTTCTGGAAGCTGAACTCATATACAGCTGTACAGTTATATGTAGAACCAAACAGCCTGGATGACCCTGTGATTGGGACTGTGCACATTGTTGTAACCCTCAATGTTCCAGTTTCTTGTTTGAAGCAAATTGCATTTGCTCTTGAAAGCAAGTGGCGTAGTTCATAACAGTTATGTAAGTTTACTTTGTATTTCAGGGCAGAGCCTGCCACAGTGAAAGTTGGAGTACCAACCCCTAGCATTTGATTCACTACTAACACTCAGTAAACAACTAACAATGAAGTACACTGTATATCAAAGAAAGGAATTACATGCCTGTTCCTGTGCGTCAATATATGAACAGTTTACGGATGGGGAGCCTGTACTAAAACATCAAAGATTTTCAAAGCAACCATGGCCTGGTGAGAAATTTCTGAGGAAATATAAATTTAAGGTCCTTATGATTGCTTATAGGCATTGATTTTTATTGTAAACAATATCTTACTGAGTGTATTTTTCTTTTGTACTAATTGTTGTAGAACACAGAGATCACTGTTATGACAGAGATATTAATTTGTGAAAAGTTCTATAAACAAATGCATCTGGGAAGAAATTAATTTATCATGGATGCAGCTTCTGAGAGATCCCCAATATTAATGGAACATACACTGTTCATACATGTAAAAGAGTTCAGTAATTCATTACTTATGATTGTATTGCTTTGTTTGGTTTCTCTGTATTTACAGACAACTTGATGGGATTATAAATTCTGCACCAAGTTCATTGAATAAACTGACTTGGAGGTTCAGTTCTACAACCCATCCTGTTTGTAGTAATATCATAGCTGCAACATTGTGACAGATACACTGCATTACATTATTAAGAAACACATATTAACTAATTATTTTTAAGTGCCTTTTAAATTAATCAGTTTTTCTTAGAGATAATTTACTCATGGTTTATTTAAATAATTGGCTTTTTGGCTTTAAAATGATATTTATTGGGCTTTTAAATCAATTTTGTGATAATCTGCATTGGACATGGCATAAATTGATATTTTGCCGACACGAAATGGAGAACTGGTTCTTAAGCAAAGATGCAGGATTAGCATTTTTGTAGAAAGAAAGGGTTGAGAAATTTGTGACATTCTACAGACAGCCTTGCCATTCGCAATGTCCGATAAGGTTAATTTGTTCCATTCTGTTGTAGAAATAGTGTTCTCTAATTTATAAATTATTTCAATCTGTTATTTAAATGATTGCCTTATAACCCCTTGTCTGGCTTTGGTGCATGTAGGATATTGATGTATTTTTTATCCATTTTGCTGTAAATTATCTTAATCGATGTGTCAATCAAAACATATCTTGGATATGCTGGGCTCTTCTGACAAATGTACCTATGCCTGATAACCTTGGAGTGCATTTGGTTGTGTAGTGCACACAAAATACATGTACATAATATAACTTTCTCTTAGCTTCGTGATAATTCTTGGTATAATTTAATCATAGCAAAATTAATTAATGGAACCCAATAACAGCTCTTGTAGTCCACAATGCCAGTCGAGAAAAAGAACAAATCACATTGAAATTGAATAATAAAATTATTATTAGAAGCCTATGCAAGTATTCATGATCAGCAAAAAAAAAATATCGTAATTACCATTCATGTGACGGTGATTTTGCTTATTGCAAACCCTTCCAGCAGGAGGAGACTCCATACAATAGTGAAGATGGCTAAATGTATCTTTGGGGACAAGTTAGAAAACAAAACTTTCCAACTTTTCACATATGTATACTGTTTTGGTATTTTTGTGAGATTTCATTTGATAGAGATTCAGGGACTGAGTATATTGTAACCACTGCATTTCAATCAGTCTCCACAACAAAAAATTGTGTAAACTTCTTTTGTGTGGGAGTCCCCATGTTAGCTAAGGAAGAATATAATGATTAATAACAATGCCTTATCTTTCTGAATAAGGTAGGAAAGAACAAGAAATGCCACCAAAGAGCACAGAAGACAGTTCTGTTATGTGATCAAGATTTTTGGTGGCTTCCAAGAAATCCTTGAAATCATGGCTCTATATTTCATAATCACACCATCTTACACCTCTATCTGCTGATGTAATACTAGTTCCGGCTGAAACTATTAAATCTTTTGCAATTTACCTCATACAAGTTGGATTATTTTCATTAGTAACAACATTCCGAAAAATAGCTGAGGAGCTCCGCTTTTAGGCTGGCCTAAATCTATATATTATTTGCGTTCGACGAAGTGGAACGCAAACCTAATTTTGACCTGTGGCTTTTTCAGAGTTGGTCTCCCTGTGCACGGTTCTAGGCCGAAAAAACCACATTCCTGTAAGGACACCACCATGGCCACCCCGCTTAATTTTTGCAGCGGCATGTCACGGCCAGTAAACTGGTACCGTTTAATGCTAAGACATGTGATAAGAGATGTGGCGAACATGTGAGTATGTGAACAGGCCATGTGAGCTCGTCTTTCCGATGGATCTTTTTTTGACTTCTTTCCATTCAGTCGCCGTACGCCTCGCTATTATGTGCTCTCAGCGATAGATTTTGGCGAATTTAAACGCTTCGACGGCAGCATTTATCGAAATCTGAGGGAACTGTCCTTGTTTATTAATACGACTTGGCTTTGGGATGATAACCGTGGGAACAGCTACATTTTGATTGCATTTGTTGATTCGTTCCAGTCGCGACAGATAGCTCAGTCGTTATCCGGTCGAAATTTTATTGTTTGGAATCGGTGGAAAAGTACTCTGAAGGCAGGATCCATAGGACTACTTTGTTCATCAGGGGAAATACTCGAATTAGTCGCACGGAGTTTGTTTACGATAAATGACCACGCGAAACGAGCAACCGACTGCAAATGCTAGCTTAGAATAATTTACGTAATTTAAACTACAGAAACTGGCAGCGTCACGCAAGGTATCAACAAATCGTAACCTCTTCACTAGCATGGACTTTGACACTATGCATATCTGACTGTAAAGCCTCAGTTGCTGCTGAAAAATGTTGATTTTAGCAATAGGCAAAGGTTGAAAGTTAGCTAGTGAAATCATTTATTTACGAGATATATATATATATATATATATATACACACACACACACACATACATACATACATACATACATACATACATACATACATACATACATACATACATACATACATACATACATACATACATACATACATACATACATACATACATACATACATACATACATACATACATACATACATACATACATACATACATACATACATACATACATACATACATACATACATACATACATACATACATACATACATACATACATACATACATACATACATACATACATACATACATACATACATACATACATACATACATACATACATACATACATACATACATACATACATACATACATACATACATACATACATACATACATACATACATACATACATACATACATACATACATACATACATACATACATACATACATACATACATACATACATACATACATACATACATACATACATACATACATACATACATACATATACCTGATGTTTTGAAAACCAGGTCCGAACAGCCCAATAACAGCTGGTGCCTAATAGAGTCATGTAAGCAGTGCTTACCAAGTTCCGCACTCCACACTTCATCTAGTGCAAAAAGGAAATGACACTAGAATCTCTGGGCCACCTGTGGATGAATTCAGGCTTAACTGTCATCATATCAGATAAAAGCTCTTTGCAAGCATAACTTAATGACAGCAAACTTAAGTGCCTTGAAATCTCCCCCTCCCCCCGGGCTTCAGGTACCACTCCGCATATATCAGCCCCCCCTCATGACAACAATGGAACCTTCTGCTAAGGCAATAAACCCACTCAGCTTTGGGAAATTTCGTGCACTTTAAGGATTGTGTCAAGTCGGACAGCTAAGTACATACCCAGCGGTCGGACTGACTTGAGACTATGGACACAAGTTCAAACCGACCCCACCCCCCTGGATTAAGGGCCAGGGACCCCAAAGAGGTATCCACAATTAGCCACACTCCTGTAGATGTCTCCAGACTTTCCGGTAACGGAGCCCCCCCCCCCCCCCTGGAAAATAATGTGCTACGCTAAGCTGAAATCGATGCCTGCGGCATCGATTTCAGCAGAGCTCGCGGAGTAAAATTAGGTATGCGTTTTTCAAAACTTCAAGGAAAAGTGCAATTGTAATGGCTCTATGTTTCGAGGTCATGCATTTTCTGTAAAACAACATGTCCTTTTGCACTCAGATTAAGTCACTGTCTGAGCCCATGTAGGGTTGACCTGCCCGTCGGCTTGGAGAGGTAAGATCAGTACATTATAACAACCCCATTGTGCTTACTAAATTTACCTTTGGCTTCAACTTTATAACAAACCAGTTTGATTTTGACAGTGTGGCATGTTTATGATCTACAGCCCCTACCTTCATCTAGAAAAACCAGACTCAAATTGAAAATGAAAACAAGAAAATCCAAAAGACTATTAATCAAGTCAAACTGGTTTGAAAAGTTTACCAACAAAAATAACTTCACAGCACAATTAACAGACCCCTTTTTCAAAACTGCAGGTATATATATATATATATATATATATATATATATATATATATATATATATATATATATATATGTTAAAGTGAGAGCGTCGAACGCGCTCTCATAATCTCTGATTACTACTAGTATAGGAACTTAAAATTCTGAAATAAAAATGAGGGGTCCCCATCTTCGTTTAGGAGCAACAGCACCTTGTTTATACACATATAAATCCTCATAATAGCACCATGATTGTGGTCACCCTTGCTTTCTAAATTCACGTTTCCGACGTTTGCTTTTTGTTCTACACTGAGAATCGGTCCATATTTATTTTACACAGAGAAATTTATTACTCAATTCAAAACAACAGAAAAAAATGATAGGTCACCATACTCGTTTACGAGAAAATGACGATTTACCTCTATGGCGCCCTCTAATCACGCGTGAAATTATGCGCAATAAGGATGCGCAATGTAATACTGGGGAATGACCTTAAGGGCGGTGCCTACTTTTGTTAGTGCGCACACGTTCTGCGCATCACGCTTTAAGCGCCACGCGCGCGCTGGGTTGACATGACGCAATCAACTACGCTACCAAGTACACGACTAAATTGAAAGCAAAATTTTCCTACTGTGACCAAATCAAGTTTAATGAGCCTGTACTTAAACCAGGAACACCAGAACAGCAGCATATCGATAACCACTAACTGGTAACGTCTTCCAGCTGAAAAACTAGCTGTTATCTGTCGAAAATTATACTGAAATCCAACTGTAAACATGTACCCGCAGATGGCGTAGTGCGCGCGCAAAACAAGTACGAGATACGCAAATGTTTTCCTCACTGGGGAGATGACAGGAAAAAATGTAACAAGCACCGTAAAAAGTTTAAAAAAGGATCAATAACTTTAAAAAACGCGTGGTTACCCCTATATTTTATGTTATGAAATGGAAGTGGCAAGCCTATTCAGCTCGTGATTAGTTTCTGGTTGTGAGCAAAAGATATTTAGACTGTATTTTAGCTGAAACAGAGGAAGGCTGTCAGAGACGCTAAACGTGCTGTTGCAACGATTTTGTTATTAAAAACATACCAAAAATGGTTTTTATGTTACCATTTACCATATAGTTTTCAGATCTTTATAAATGTGCTTGCTTTTCTGTATGTAAAGGCGAATTCTAAAGACAGCTGTGAAGAAATATCCTCTCCTTCTACTTTCAGAAAGATGCTGATGTCAGCATTTTTGTTGAGATTCAAGGCCAATTATCTTGAAAAAATGCGTGGCTACCCTCTTTTTTTCTTTGTGGATTCCGATAGTCGTTGCAAAGATCTACTTTTTCCGCAAGGTCCTAACCTGGCGCAAAAACTTTTGTATTTAGTAGGCACCGTCCTTAACTTCTTTTTAGACATTGTACCCAGTTCTTCCGCGGATAATACTCGCGCGTTGCGACGACGTTTTCGTGGAGGATCAGTTTATGTCTCGTTTCGTTTCGATTCAATACAAAGGAAAACCTCCAACGCTGTGGGGATGTCTTCTTTAATATTTTGCTTACAAGCAAAAGGAGATTGGGCTTTCGGTATGTTTTAACACATTTCAAAACTTTAATAGGAGTTTAAATAAGAGACGGATGTCCCCTACACAAATAATAACAACTGAATGAACGGCAGAGAAATGAGTGGACAAACGAGTGCAAAACAAACAAACGCCCAAACACAAGCTGGGCAACCGAACAAACAGATGGTCGAAAGTGCAGGAAGACGCTCGCTGCCCAAGTAGCAAAAGGGACCTTTAGCACCGAGAGTTTTCAGGACGGCGACGGCGCCCGGAAGTGAAGTTTTATTTCCGTTTGACGTCGTACATTTGGCGCGAAGTCGTCTAGGCTCTGCGCCGACCTCAAAAGGCTTCTTTTCACGGTGTGTAGAAAACGTGAGTAGATATGAGTCTTTCGTCCGCTTATACTCGTTTTTTTCCCGGCCTTTTAGTTTTCGCAACTTAAGAGAATATCTTCTCGTAATTTACTTGAATAGCTTTTGGCATAAAACGTATTTTATTCATCGCATTTTAAAAGGACACTGTACGTAGACGCAGACTGAACACGGCGGCATCTGATGATCAAGCTGCGAAAATCCAAGTGAGTAAATTACGCTACTTGGTCAAGGTTTTAGCTGCTTTGATTCTTTATTCTTATCAAAATTATGCATTATGTTTTACCTATCGTTTCCCGTTGTTTCACTCTAGGCTGATGGGGTGGAGCGAAGAACATGATGTGCTTTTTCTGAGAGAAATGCTAGCAAGAAATATTTTTGGACCAAAGAAAGGAAGTTCCACTCGTGGACTGGCTTGGGAAGCGATAGTCGACAGTGTGAATGAAATCCACTCTCCAAAATTCCAGCTGAAGGATAAAAAAAAGCTGTACGAGAGCGGTGGAACCTTCTGCGAAAAAAGTTCAGCAAAAAGATGAGCGAGGTAGAGAAGGTAAGTGGGATTTCTGTAGAAGAGTTAACGGAGAAGGAATCACTGATCGAGGAGTTAGTCGAGAGAGAAGATTCCATACAAGCTAAGGCTAAATAGGCATCGAATCAGCAACTCAAGGACAACGAAACTGCAGAAGATATCAGGGAAAAAAGTGATGGAGAGCCTTAAATGGACCAAGAAACGCAATTCAGAC
>NC_138158.1:11541720-11546720 GCF_964199315.1 Orbicella franksi
AAATCCCTCGCTTCAGAGATTTATCTGGATGAAAAAACTAGTGAGACAATCTCAGATAGTGCTGAGTGTAATTTACGGTTCTGATACTGTAGTCACATAGGTCTTCTCACCCATGCCGTTCTTTCCCTTGGTATTCAACTATTATGAGCGGAACACGAGCGGACAAACTGATAAGACATATCTTAGCAGTGTGTATGTCGTTTCATGTTTGTGTTTTCTTTCAAGGCCCAAAAATAACTTACAATTACCGTTTGTTCAGACGGTTTTAAAATCATTGCACCAAATGTGACAATTGTACTTGTCACGCCAACGTTTGTAACTTGATACTTTTGTTTTCCTCGGCAATGTGAGCAACAAGATACCTTTGTTTCCACGAAAACATGAGAAAGATGTGTATTTTTTTACTCACAGCTGGAGATAAATGGAAAATAAAAGTGAAATATCCGCTAAAAAGTCGAAGAGAAACGATTTTGTTTTATTCAAAACGCAAATTTCATTTCACCGATAAAACAAGAACTAGTCCAACTAGTAATAGTTATCACTAAATTTGCCCCCGCTTTCCTTTATTTCTGCTGATTGAAAACAATAAGTATTGAACATTTTGTATGAACTAAAAATTTTTTTTTTTTTTTTTGTAAACTATATCACTCGTACTGTTCCAGTAACTTAGGCATCTTACCATGAATAAGGTCCAAACAATCAACTAAGTTAACTAAACCAACGCATTCTGTTTGACTCATTCTATCACACGATATTATTTACATAATACTCTCACGAGAGCATTTACAGCAGAGCAGTTTACCATATCTCGTTTTAATAGAAAGGACGCAAAAAGTACTTTCTGGGGGAAAAAATAGGTTGCCTTCATGGAAACTAATATTTCTTTTACAAAAATTTCACTCAGTAGACATTTTCAGGGGAAAAAAGGTTAAAAAATAATAGCAAAATAAAAAATTAAATCTAACTACTCTGTTGTTCCGAAACAAACCATTTGTCTTGATATACGAGCAAACGTATCTCGAAAGCAGAACGGAAGTCGAGTTGTTTTTTTTGCGAGACCTAAACAGAAGTATCGCGTTACAGTCGCCATATATGCAAATTGAGCCAAGCTTTTAGACCTCAACGAAAACGCTGCAAAACATTTACATTTATATTTGGATCCCTGCAAAGTCACCCAGCCCACACATGAGTTCTATGCCACGCAAGATTACTTAATACAACTAAGCGATCCGAATAAACGAGATACCAAAGGTAAAACTGGCGATCGGAAGAGTATTTAGCTATTTAGTTACAATTGAACCACACTGGCCTCAAATTTATAGTATACTACAGAATTTCTTACGACACGTTCCGAGTTGCTTTTCTCCCAAGATCCATCTTCAGGATCTTTGAAATCGTTTTCGCTGCTACATGCTGCTAGAAGATGGCGAAGCTCGAAGGTGACGAAACGCGAACTCGTAGATGAAAGACATTCAGATGCAGCTAGAAGATGGCGAAGCTCGACGGTGACGAAACGCGAACTCGTAGATGCAAGACCTTCAAATGCTGCTAGATGCTGCTAGAGGATGGCGAAGCTGGAAGGTGACAAAACGCGACCTCGTGGTCGCAAGTACCCGACACCACCGTGCGCGCTTGCTAAAATATTACCCGAGACCACCGTGCGTGCCTAGTTTCGTCAAATCGAGAATGCTTCGCCCATTACAAACACATTTCTTACAATTTCAACAAATATTCTTGAGTGTATGCGTACACCCGGGGTATGCTAGGTTGCCTCCTCGGGTTTTGGCCTCTGGCCAAAACCCTGCGGGGGCAATTATCAAATAGTCACGTCGAGTCACGGAAGAGTGCGTTCTTATTCTGTTGCCAGCTTTGGTGTTAACAATAAAACCACGTCAAACTAATACACAATGCTATCGAGTAACACAACTGAGGAGCGTTTCAACGAGAAGTACTGAAGGTAGAGATATTTACTTGACCGAAATTATATCCCACAGTCACCTCATCGACTGATGAAATTAATTGGCGGTTTCAGTAAGTGCCGCGCAGTCTGCGGCAATAATAACGAAATTTCTCTTGTCACAAATTTTACTAGTTTTACATGTAACTAACGCGGGAAAGTTTCGGCTGAATATGAACTTTTGGCTCTTTCATAGAAGAGGAAACAAACAAGCTGAGGAGAAGCAATGTGTTTCCATTCTTTATCTAAACCGTGGCAAACACCTAATAGTTATAAAACAGCAGACGACATTTCTTGAATCGAGCTTGGAAAGATTCCAAAATATACGCAGTCACAGAGGCGTTCTTTGCACTAAAAAAAGGAGAACTGACGTTACCTGAAATATAGCTGCTATCCCCGGCCAAAACGAGAGTGTGGTATCACTCAAAAAATAAAACAGCGTGCGTCTGAACTCGAGAACGGAATTTATCACACTAGCAATGCTAGAACGCCTGCGTCTTACATGTTATGTTAGTTCCACCACAAAGAAAAGTCCTCAACGTTCGTAACAGATCATTCTCGTCCTCAGAGGCCGCGCTCCTTTTGGTCAGCACCGAGAATCGCGACCTCTGGGATCAACCTCTGGGAAGGTCCAACACCGGAAGTCCGCAATTCACGGACTTCCCGTCACTCTGCACATGCTCAGAGTCAAGTATGGCAAATCTGATTGGCTGAGAATACGAAACGATTACTCTGCGCAGAAAATTGGACCTTCCCAGAGGTCGCGATTCTTGGTGCTGACCAAAAGGAACGCGGCCTCTGGGGACGAGAATGCTAAGATATAGCCCCCTAAACCATCCCAATAGTGTATTCTGCACTAAAAAGAACGTGACTTCGATAACAAATTTCGACAATCAAAGCCGAGCCGTGATGAATGTCAGCCACATCGTTTAGAGCTGATCCCGAACCGATGTCAAAGATTATAACGTTATCCCGGGACTCGCAAATGTGCTTCCAAAAGCAAGAGAAGATCGAGGCACTCACCTTGATCTTCTCTTGCCTAGAGCTGGTAGCCATGGCTGTAGAATCTAGCACTCTCTTTTATTTTGGTTTCATTAGCGTTCCTTTGGGAATTCGTTTTGTGTTTCTTTCCTGTGCGTTTAGTATAATTTGCATTTTATATTTAATATTCTAGTTTTTTTAGTTTTCGCGCGCGCTGCAGTTTTTAGTTTCACCGTTGATCTCAAGGAGAATACATCCAGTGTAATAAACCTACATAGAGTTGCTCTTTCGCGGCCGGCAGCGCCAATACAATTTAAGTTTTGAGTTATTTTGTTTATTGCGTTTCTCTTGTCGCTTTTCAGCGGTATATTTCTACATTTTGTAAGTTTGTATTTTTTGTTGTTTCTTTAAGTTCAAACCTCTTCTCGTTTGGGTGTTTGGAATCAGTTGTTCTGTGTGGCCAGGAAGGATTCGCCTTTTGGCAGTGGTGTTGTTTGATTTCCCCAGCCCTCATGTATATCTTTACGGAACCGCGTGTTTCCATCCGAAAGTCACAAGTAAGTGTTTCAAATTGTTGTATGTGTTCTTAAGCTCCGGTAAAATATACAAGGACCTTACATTGTTGAATGTTAATCCTGCAAAATTAAATATTGACGCCGAAAAAGACTATCTGGCTAAAGTTTACTTAGTGTAGATGGCATGCGCAGGAGCAAGAAATGTCCACTGTTTATACAAACATCCGGGTTAATGTCATAGTGACGTTATTCAAGTATCAGCGAGTCAATAGCTTATAATGAAATGATTTCTCGTGCTGTTTTTCCTCTCCTTTTCTTTCGACAGAAGTAAAGCATGTTTTAAAGAAAACCGCATTGAACGAGGTTCAAATGATTATACACCAAATATCACAAAGTAAGTAAGTAAGAGTAAAACCGATAAAGTAAAGCGTCTACTTATACACGATAACAATATAACAGCAGTGCCGATGTGGTCGTGTGTACAAATTAAAAACCTATCTAAGAGACTATCTAAAAGATATTTACAACGAAGAGAACTATATGACTACAGAAATAATATGATAAATTATTAGGGAAATCTAAAACAAGGTTTAAAAGCTAGGTCCGTATTTAAAAACTGTAAACTTCACATGGCATTTTCCTAATTGTTTTCTTTTTTTAAAGCGTCAAGTAAGTCATTATTTCTAACTTCATTGTCAAGCTTGTTCAAAGTTTGGCCCTCGCGTAGGCGATGGACTTCTTTATTGTATTGGTCTTGGTGCACGGAATATTAAAACAGAGTTTTCGCCTGAGAATGTAACTCGTCTCACGTTTAGATAACGACAAATCAAAGATAACAACAAATAAAGACAATTTAGCTGTAATGATTGACCAACAAAGACTAGCCAGATGTTTGCATAGGAGAAGTTACGGCAATCGTTCGTTGATATATTTGTTAATTGTGGTTTTCAGCTGTACTGTCATTGTCAAACGCTGGACGTATATTTCGCAATTCTTTCTTTTCTTAACAAACAAACCTCAGTGGACTTGTTTTTCCTTCCTATCTATTCAGTAAAATAAAGGATAATTGGAACTATGTTTTTAGTTCTTTTACCAGATTCAACAAAGATTACAAGTGGAACAAATCAACAAAACTAAGTGGGTGGACAGTTGTTAAGTTTACTTAGTGATAGATAGATAAAGGGCAGTTTCTTTAGTTATTCAAATTTCAGTTGTCAACCTTAAGCTTGAGGTGGGACGAATCGTTAATTGATATAGCCAGTATACTTTTGTTAAGCTATAATTGACGCGCATTTAATGTGATTTGCGATATTAGGTTTATATTTTGGTTCTTTAATTTAAAAACCACTACAGTAAAAAGAAACCCGCACTCTATTCAGGCGCGCTAGGTCGAAAATGGACGTACAGAGTACATTTTCGCCTCTGCGAAATAATTCCAGCAACGGAGTGTCAACAACAGCTTCAGACGATCACAGCCTTCAAGCTGAAGCAAGGGAGGCCGGAATCTTTGGATTAACAGCAGTTCTGTCGTTTTTGTTGAACTCACT
>NC_138158.1:11551720-11554220 GCF_964199315.1 Orbicella franksi
TTAAAGTACAGACAAAGAAATGATTTATACAAAGTATCACACACGCACACTACTAGCACACAAAAAAACTAACGCTAATTTCAGAATTACATTTATATCGCTGAAGCCTTAAGGATACGCTACACAAAAAAATATTTATATATGGAAAAACTACAAAGAACTCAAAAAAATAAAGAAATATGACACCTATGTCTACCCGGAATACTGCATGGTGGGGAAGGTATCTTATCTTGTCTGCATTTTGATCTTCTTCTTCTATAGCTTGGGCATGGCCATCATCAATGTAATGTTTTAAGCTTGACAATACATTCTCGCCTTCTCGGGATTTTTGCCAGACGTCTTTCAGTGGAAAGAAGTCCGGCTCTAAATCCTCTATTACGCCTGCTGATAGTTATCAAAGAGAGGCGAGTGGTCTTTTTTCCATGGGATACCAACTTCATATCTATCACCATTGAAGTGACAAGAGCTGTTAAATTCCTCTTGCTCAACTGCGGCGTCGACAAAACGAGGATCGGACCGGACCGGATCACGGATCGGATCACGGATCGGATCACGGATCGGATCAAGGAAAAAAATCCAAAATTTTGTTGAGCAAATTGCACTAGAGTGACTACTGTGAGCAGAACGTTTTATTTAATTCAGGTGTGATATTCCTTTATTCTTTTATAATGTCAAGCCAACTGGGAGCTGTTACAGATCAATTTTTTCAGGCTGTTGGGTTTTGATTGCGATGATCAATCATGTCTTCATATCTTTCTCCGCAGTTCAGATAAATGATATTTCGTGTAATCATGATCACTCGCATCAAAGGTAAACTGTCATAAAACGAGTCAGTATGGTAATAATAGGACGAACGTATGAATAGAAACACAAAAACTAAAAACACTAAAAAATTAAACACCTGATGATTTCAAACAATTTCCGTTTTTGAGACAAGTCTATACTTTTACAAGATGTGAGTTTGGAATACGATATTTCGCACTGGAATAAAACGAAACAAACCATTTGTATTTCAAGGAAATATAGCTGTTTTTCAAAAAATTCTAGGAATAACATCGATAATGTGAACGATAACGCAACCCGAGAATAAACAACATTTTAGGAGTTACGTCACGATTTTAAGAGTTATTTTTAGGGTTGTAAAGAGCTGCCTTTAAATAGAATAAAACCTTAAAATGATCGTGTTCTAGGATAGAAAACACTTAAGAGGCAAGAACAAATCAAAACGGAATGAGGATCGTTAAGGATGGCAAAGATTAACGGGGATTGCAAATGACGAACTTGAAAAACTAGGCTAGTTTTTTCAAGATGTGCAAATCGTGACGAAGCTCCTTCGAAGCAAGTCATGTCCTTAAGCTTTCGTACGTAAGTTTTCTCATTAACTGTATTGTGTGTAACGCCAACTGTAACGCTCACATCTGACACGAAAATGTAGCCGAGAATTAGCCACTGAAAACAATTTCAAAAACGAGAATGGGAGGTTCACGCAAGCTTCGAGCCAACTAACGTTCAAATATAACTACATCTGCCTGTTCATTACAATTTAAATTCGTCGTAAATTAGGCGCTTATGTGGCTTTTTAAATGACCTCTTGTCATTCTCTCTAATTAACATGTCATTGCATCAAATTCGGGATTCTTATTTACATTTAACATATTTTAGTTGTCCACTTTTATTTTTTATTTATTATTATCTTATAAACGGTTTGATTTTTGTTTTTGATTTTTTTTTCTTTAAAACTTTGTTTTTTTTTCTGTGATCCGATCCGTGATCCGATCCGTGATCCGATCCGTGATCCGATCCGTGATCCGATCCGTGATCCGATCCGGTCCGATCCAGGTTTTGTCGACGCCGTGCTCAACTGTAAAATGAACATTCTGAGGGTCTATCACTCCAATGGCGTCAAGTTTCCAGAAACGTTTAAGCTGATCGTCCGAGTCTTCTATTTGTGTCACTGTCAACATAGCTATTGTCTCTTCGCGTTTCCAAGACCACACATTCCTTGTCCTCAAAAATCAATTTTACACAGGCAGTTGGCAAAAAATTATGTTTGTTTGTTTGCAGACACAAATCCAAACAGAGTCTGGGCTCTGTCTGGGTTTTTGTCTACGAACGAGCAGAATTTGAACATCAGGGTTAAGACCAAGCGACTCGACTCGTAACGTGTCGTCCAAGAGTCTTAACGATTTCCCATTAGCCTTTTCAGGGACATACATATTCGAAATAGACTTCACCAGTCCATTTACAAGGGAGCGTTTCCGTCAAAAATTCGCTTTATAGATCTTACAAAGCCTAATATATTCACTCGAAGGTGGACTCCTGCCTTTGTCCGCAATGAAATTCTCTACTTTTTTTGGAAATCTGCAAAATGTGTGAATGGAAATTATCCCACCCTTATAAGGAGTTCCTCTGTTAAAGACCCTTCTTTGACGTTAGCCAAAACTTTTCCCACGGAATGTAAAAGTCAGATTCATTTTCATTCGGTTTCTTCTATCGAGTC
>NC_138158.1:11559220-11566720 GCF_964199315.1 Orbicella franksi
ACACAAACCCCAAGCAGAAACTTGGGTGGTTGGCTGATACACCCAGAGATAATGAATGAGGGCAGAAACCCTTGGGCGGTTAGCGGAAACACCCAGTAGGTAGCTAAAAATAAGGTGGGGTAAGGGACCCATCCAGCATGACGCAGGCGATAGCTAAGTGGGAGGTGTGCACCTGAATTATGCCCCAAATGCCGCCAGGTACTTAGTGACTAAAAATACAACTTAATACAACTTTAACATGGTCTACATTGTCCTGTGCTTGGATACCAAGCTTGTAGTGGGGTACTATGGGTGGAGCCTAGCTGGGCAGGGACTGCTTGGAGTATTAAAGCAGGTGTCCTGATGTATTTGGGTGTAGCAATCGCTGGACCAATGACCAAGGTTTTGGATAAGCCAGGGGGTGCAAGCTGGCCTCTGCGGTAGTAGTTTCAGCCCCGATACGGAAACTGTGGTATGCATAGGACTCTGTGGCGAAACCGAGCGTTGGAGCTGGAGGCGCAAAATTGAGGTTACTTTGTGCCTGGTGAGAAATTGCCCTGTTGAAAAGAAATAACGGGGGTTGGGGTTACCTGGAAGCTGGTGAGCCAGGTAACGCCGCATTGCCCGTACTGCACAGACCGACCGGCCAGACGGGGCGGGCGTGATGGAACAGCTCATCCGGAAGGGATCAGTTTTGGAGGATGTTTTTTACTCCGAAATTAGTTACAATTTCTACATTTATTTTCACTTTGTAATTAACTTCAATTTTTTACCCACTATTGTATCCTTCTTATATCATATCCACTAAAGGGTTCTGTTACTTGTACTGAAGAAGGATGAAGTTCAATAGGTTCACGTAAAAAAAGTCGTCGTTACCATCTTGAATATGTTTTGTACTGAAGTAAATAACTTAATTGTTTATTGGAAAAGTAGGTTAACTTCGGTCGTAGTAGGAAAGACCATTTAACGGCAACATAAATTATCAATAAAGGATTTATTTACAAATCCCTCGCTTCAGAGTTTCATCTGGATAAAATAAAAAAAAAACGAGGCTTTAATTCCGTGACCAATTTCGACAATCTTTATCCCGGGACCCGCAAATGTTCTGCCAAGAGTTATGTTGAGTCCAACCCTCAGCAACCGTTCTTTATGTTAAGTCCGTTCCACTATACTTTCTTTGTATCCCAGAAAACTGCGCGGGCGCTCGTCGTGGTGTTGTGTAAAAAAAAAAAACGTTTAGAGGACCGTGTGCTCTAACTTGTGTCGCTTATCCCGGCGGTCTCATCGAATAGTAAGAATTAGATGTCGGATTCGTTTGAAGTTCAATGCGTTCCATACCACTAGCGTATTTTCGTGGATTTTTACAGCAGTTCGACCTTCGCAAGTAAACCTAACATGAGGCGTCGCAAACATGGCGACTCGAAATAAATTTCTCTATCCCTGTCCTTTTTAAACGCCTGGCTAAGCAAGGAAACGTTGTTGCAGAAACATTATTTCTGGCTATGTTTCCGGAGTGGCTAAATTAGCGGGAAGCAAACAAAATGTTTTTCGGCCCCGGTGGCTTAACGAGGATACATTGTATCGGAATACAAAGTGTCACGCATGCACATAATAGTAAATTGACTTCCGAAGAAGTCGAGAAGACTTTTTGCATCTTTTCGCCGATTTTCTTTTGAAATCGTCCCTTGTAATCATGCCACATTTCTCTGACGTCTGTACATCGATTTGACAATAAACCACTTCCTTTGCGGAGGCAAATGTTTCCAAGTTTAGCCGCGCGGGAAACATATGTTGCGGAAACACATTATGCTGCTCGAAAACAAGATCATGTTTTTGCCTCGGGTCAAAAACATTTTTGCTCCCGGACACAAATTTTGCTTCCGAAACATGTGTTTCCCAGTTTAGCCACCATGAAAGAAATCAATTGACTAGTGGAGGAAGTAGAGGAGCCACAAGCAGGTCATAGAAAAGGGAAAGCAAGGAAGGAATCAAATTGGAAGGACGAGAAGATAGAGTTACTTATTACCTTGTATGAGGACAGAGCGTGTTTGTGGGATGTAGCTCATGAAGACTGCATGAATAGGGACAAAAATGAAGTGGCTTATTGTTAAATCATAGCTAATAGAGGACACTGGTTTTTAAACGCGACAAAGTTCTTTGTTGTATGTTTTAGTTCGCTTTTTTGGCCTTGACCGTGCACAAAACACAATAGTCGTTTACTTCTGACTGAGGAATTAACCAATGGCAATGTTTTCGTTATTTAATTCATGCATAGTGTATCAGCGCAAAACAATAGACTGTGCACGGTCGTGGACCTTCCAACATAAATCTTGGCATATTTGTTTGCTCCTTTGATGTTTGCCGGGCTTTATAGCCATTCCCCTCCATTAACTATGCTCAAATCGATGTACAAACGTCAGGGAAATATGGGACAGTTACAAAAGCAAATCGACGAGAAAATTTCTTCCCGACTTCCCGACATGCTCGAAAGTCACTTAATTAAATGCGCTTGCTTGACCCTTGACCCTCTTTTCCGAAACAGCACTTCCTCGCTTAGCCAACCGGGCCGTAAAATACTTTATTTGCTTCCAGCTAATTTAATTAGCCATCCCCGGAAACATAACAGGAAATAATGTTTCCGCAACAATGTTTCCTATTTTAGCCAGACCTTTACTGTTCCTCGGATAGGCTAGTAGTGTATTCAAACGATATAATCTTTAAATTTTCCCCGCCCTCACGTATAATTGTGTATGTTTACAAAACAATTGTGTATGTTTAACATGTTTCGTTTTCTGATATTTCTCTGTACCTTTACTGAACCAATTGCTTGCATTCGAAAGTGAAAGTTAAATGTTTTAAATTGCCAGTAAAACATATAAGGACTTAACATTGTCAGTGGTCAGTTGAAATTAAATTTTAGCGCTGAAAGAGGTAATTAGCCTTGAGTTTACTTAGTTTAGACGGCAGACGCTAGTAATATCCACTATGTTTGTACAACATCCGGGTAAATGTTTCTTTCGACAGACGAGGAAAGCCGGCATGTTTGAAAGAAAACTGCCTTAAACGAAGTTCAAATGATTATACACCAAATTCCACAAAGGTAACAACAAATAAAGAACATTTAACTACACTGATTGACCGACAAGGACTAGCGACATGTTTGCATAGGATTTGTGACGGCAATCGTTTGTTGATATATTTTTTGTTAATTGCCGTTTTCAAACTTTTCAGCTGTCTCGCGATTGTCAAAAGTTTGACGTATTTCGCTGTGTAGTTTTTTTTTCCTCTGTTTTCCCAACAGAGTTTCACCAAAACAAACCTTGGCCACTTGTTTTTCCTTCCTATCTTTTTACTGAGTGAAATAAAGTGTAACTGGAAGTAAGTTTCTTTTAGTTATTTTTACCAGATTCAACAAAGATTTCAAGTAGAACTAACAAATCAACCTGACGAAGTCGCTGCCAGATATTAAGGAACCTCAGCGAGACGTGATCTTTGTAGATATAAACGGCAGTTTCTTTATTTATTCCTTACTAGCTTGAGGCAGGATGTATCATTTATTAACATAGCCAGTACACTTTTGTGAAGCCATGATTGACGTACGTTTAATGTGTTTTGCGATATTAACGGTTTAAATTTCGTTACCTTAGTATAAATAACATTCAAGTAAGAAAAAAGGGCACTCTATTCGAAAATGTCAAAAATGGACGCACTGAATACGTTTTCACCTCGGCGAAATAATTCCAGCAACGGAGTGTCAACAACAGCTTTAGACGATCACAGCCTTCAAGCTGAGGCAAGGGAGGCCGGAATGTTTGGGTTAATAGCAGTTCTGTCGTTTTTGTTGAACTCGCTGTTCTGTGTGATTATGATGAAGAAACCTACCATGTTGAAAAGACCACACAACATTCTTCTGTTCTCTTTGGCCATCACAGATCTACTAACAGGTTTGTAGCTTTATAAAAAACGAATTTAACAGTCCCGAAGTTTAAAACGATATGGATTCTGTTAAAATTAATTCAGCCTACAATAAACGTCAGTCAAGTTCAGCCAGATCACATCAACAAAAAAAACACAAAAATTATCATTTGTGAGAAGAACGAAGGGTCTGAAGGGTCAAAGCTACACAAAACTGTTATAATAAATCGTGCAATTGTGATGCACAATTTACAACTGGTGGTGGTGATGGTGATGGCGCATTTGACTTATACTGTTTCGTTTGAATATATTAGATATATAAGCAAACTTCCCCGACATTTTTATCAATGAAAACAACCCATCTTCTACTGCAATGAACACAGAATTTCTCACCTAAACCGTGCGTGGTAACACAAACATAATAGACAGCGATGATAATTACCTTATTACATGAAATTTTCGCGACACGTTAATTTCGCGATTTTGAGGTTCGCATATTTCGCGACACCTTAATTTCGCGATTTTGCGAAAATTTTGCATTTTGACTCACTTTAATTTCGCGTTTTTGAGTGAGACACGCTATATTTCTTTGTCAATGTTATTTAAGATGCCCATGAATTTAATCAACAACGTCCAAGTAAACAGAAACGCAACTGGTTATGTAAACAGTAACAAGAAAGATGTTCTCACAGTGTCTACAAGGCAATTGAAAGGTTTAAGCTTCTAGTGGAACAGCACTACAAGGAGCCAGTAAATGGACAGTTTGAGGATTGTACAAAAGAAGTGCTACCTGGAGTGGAGACGGAAAGCAGTAGTGATGAAGAGGACCAGAACATTACCACAGAATAGTTCAAAATGATTGTTATCAACGTGTGTAATGGTAATAAAGTCGCTTTTTTATTGTTGACGCAATGTGAGTCACTTAATTTTCGCATCATTTCGCGACATTTAATTTTCGCGTCACTTAAATTTCACGATTTTTTTTAAATCGCGAAATTCGCGAAATTAACGTGTCGCGAAAATTTCATGTAATAAGGTATATCGAAATATTACAAGTACACCAACGATTCCTTGCATTTGTTGCCTGTATCATAGGCACAATGCATTTACTCGGTATCACATTTATTCTTTAATCAGCTCGATCGTGATTTCTAAGGAGTTATAAATAAACAATCCCGGGAAACAATATATACGAAAGCATTCACGGCGCAGCCAAGACTACTTCACAAGCAGAATAATCGTTTTGACGACTAGTGAAAAGAATAGCTATTCTGGAATTTTGTGGAATGTTTTCGTCCGGTTTGACGTCAATCAGATTAGCTTTCTTAGTAATTCTTTTTCCTGAGAATGTTACAATAAACGCCGAGAATAATAACGCAATGTTTTTGTTGTCAACAGGTATCTTCATTCCTCTTACTCCCGGCTATGTTATCAGCAACGACTCATTTCCAGTTCCTCGCGGTTTAGCAGGTGAACTCTTCTGTCGTGTCCTTGGTAGTAGGCATGCTCTGTTCACATTGGGAAAAGTCTCCATTTTTAAGATCACGTGTCTAGCTCTAGAAAGATGGTATTGTATTTTTCGACCCATTATGTACAAGCGCTATTTCACCCGAAAGAGGGTCTTTCTTTACATCCTGGCTATTTGGGTTTCCACTTGTCTTCTGCAGATCAACAAATTTTTTGGGTGGAAATTGTCAGGAACTAAATGTTCCAATGTTAAAGCGCCGTTTGGAGAAAAGGGAACTCAAGCCATGATAGTTATGTACAGTCTGATTGGGTTTTATTTTCCATGTTTGATTACTTGGGCCTCGTTTGCCCATATCACACTGCTGTTCAAGACATCGCCAATGGCAAGATGCTACGGTGAACGACAGAGAGCGCAGCAGAGAGCGTTACTACGCATGTGCGTCGTGACGTCAATAACCTTGACATTGTGTTGGCTTCCAGGTCAAACCATTTACGTTCTTTCCCCTTTTGGCGTTACACAGATTGGTAGTACATTACAACGTGCAGGAGTAATTCTTGCTATGTTTAATTCGTGTGTCAATCCTTTGATTTACTGGATGACAAACAGCGAGTATAGGGTTGGTTTGTGTGAACTCTTCATGAATTCAAACATGAAATGTTTCAGGAAAAGGAGTTCTAAACAGTCTAAACGGGGGAGTGATTATGTATTCCAGAGTGCTTTTCCCAGATCTAATGAACTAAACTTTGAGGAGACTGCGTTGTAAGATTTTAGCGTTTTCGTGTGGATTTTCAATTACATTTTTCATTCATCTCATCATCTGTCCTCATTGCGCCATGTGACGCATAAGGCCTTAGATTATTTAAGTCCCGGAAGAGAGGGGGGATTTTGGCTCAAAGAGCGCAAATCCGAATTGTGGTCCTCCTTCTGGCAACCAATGGTGACGTTACATATCTTCGCTACACAGTGCTGACGAGTCCCAGTAAGGACGAAACAGCTGTCCACTGTTGCGATCCTGCTTCATCGGTTCTTGCCATGTTGGTGTCTCGAAACGTCTTTCACCTAGTATCAGCCTTGCAGTCTATTGTTTTTCTTTATATTCTTTCTTTGGCTGATCAGATCTCTTGTACGTTGGCAGCGTTTATCGTATGCGGTCCCTTGCAGTTTGTGGTTTCGCAAATTTCATGTAGGTTTGGCCAAAAATCAACTTTTTTGACATAATTCTGTATTTTTTTTTCCAGTTGTGTTCATCATTTTCCTGAAATTCACCAATTTGTACATTTCATAAGCATTCTGGCTTGATTCTGTATTAATTTCCGTTATTTCTTGACTTTTTAAGAAAATAGCAAAATCCAAGATGGCGAATCCAAGATTGCGGGTCAAATGACGTCATTTGACGTCATATGACGTCAAAACCAACAGATATGGTATCATTTTGTAGAGCAAGCTTAGGGCTATCTAATCAGTGTAAATTCATTTCGCTGTGCCTTAACAGAGCGAAAACCCAAGCAGAGGGTTCCATCCAAGCCCCTCTTCCCTCCCTCCTTGTACCACGATGGCGGTATGACTCGAGGGTTAATAAATTCTTCTAGCCCTGATTATCAGGACGAAACGCCAAATATTTCAGTTGAAGGTAATGTTAAGCTTAATGCAGCTTTTTGAAAGCATGTAGGTGCTTCTCGCTTTATTCGCGATACTATTTCAGATCTAATAATCGCTCAGCCATCCAGTATAGCAATTTTGTAGAGCAGGCTATTTCAGATCTTCTGGCCACAGGTTCAGTGGTCGAGTGCGAGTGTAATCCTACTGTTGTGCTGTTATTGTGAACAATTAGAGTTCTGAAAGAATAATGTTTCTAATCTCAATTCTAGTGCAGACGTTGCTCGTAGACTATCTCGTACTGTATACTCGGAAGTTAACGCTGTTGAATGTGCTGCTTTTAGGGACCATTCATGAATTATGGGTCAGTGGGGCCGGAGGAAAATTAGGCGGGGCATCGAAAAAGTTTTTCGAAAAGGAGGGGGGGCTCCCAAAATTGTTTTACCTGAAAAGGGAGGGCCTTTGAAAAAATTAACTTGGTTTTAAATCTTTTATTTCGTCAGATTATCCTTATCAAAAAAATAAACATTATTGAATATCTT